>NW_027510247.1:0-35313 GCF_048772815.1 Callospermophilus lateralis
CTCTGTTTTCTGCTATATAGATAGATGTGTTTGAAACTCTAAATCAAACACGGTTTGTGCTAGCTCCGTGAAACTTGACAAAATGAACTAGTCCTAAGTTCTATCTCTATGGTTTGTTTCCTCTTGAAGTACCCCATGCAGAGACTGGCGAAAAACACTTTCGTTTGAAAGGGGTTGCCAAGCTTCCAAAAAACTACTAGTTTGCTGAAATCTCAGCAAACCTTATTTCACCAAATCTTGATGATACTTGGTGGTAATGATCAGTTCACTAATCCCACTTGGCTGCCCAATTTTTATTCTTCTAGGTTGAAGCATTCGTTTCCAGTAACAGTTTGAATTTTTAGGTTTCACTCTGTTTTCTCCTACATAGATAGCTGTGTTTGGAATTCTAAATCAAACATGGTTTGTGCTAGCTCCTTGAAACTTGACCAAATGAAGTAGTTCTAAGTTCTATCTCTATGGTTTGTTTCCTCTTGAAGTACCCCATGCAGAGACTGGCGAAAAAAACTTTCGTTTGAAAGGGGTTGCCAAGCTTCCAAAAAACTACTAGTTTGCTGAAATCTCAGCAAACATTTTTTCACCAAAACTTGATGATACTTGGTGGTAATGATCAGTTCACTAATCCCACTTGGCTGCCCAACTTTCACTCTTCTAGGTTCAAGCGTTCGTTTCCAGTAACACTTTGAATTTTTAGGTTTCACTCTGTTTTCTGCTATATAGATAGATGTGTTTGAAACTCTAAATCAAACACGGTTTGTGCTAGCTCCTTGAAACTTGACCAAATGAAGTAGTTCTAAGTTCTATCTCTATGGTTTGTTTCCTCTTGAAGTACCCCATGCAGAGACTGGCGAAAAACACTTTCGTTTGAAAGGGGTTGCCAAGCTTCCAAAAAACTACTAGTTTGCTGAAATCTGAGCAAACATTTTTTCAACAAATCTTGATGATACTCGGTGGTAATGATCAGTTCACTAAGCCCACTTGGCTGCCCAATTTTTACTCTTCTAGATTCAAGCGTTCATTTCCAGTAACACTTTGAATTTTTAGGTTTCACTCTGTTTTCTGCTATATAGATAGATGTGTTTGAAACTCTAAATCAAACACGGTTTGTGCTAGCTCCTTGAAACTTGACCAAATGAAGTAGTTCTATGTTCCATCTCTATGGTTTGTTTCCTCTTGAAGTACACCATGCAGATACTGGCGAAAAACACTTTCGTTTGAAAGGGGTTGCCAAGCTTCCAAAAAACTACTAGTTTGCTGAAATCTCAGCAAACCTTATTTCACCAAATCTTGATGATACTTGGTGGTAATGATCAGTTCACTAATCCCACTTGGCTGCCCAATTTTTATTCTTCTAGGTTGAAGCATTCGTTTCCAGTAACAGTTTGAATTTTTAGGTTTCACTCTGTTTTCTCCTACATAGATAGCTGTGTTTGGAATTCTAAATCAAACATGGTTTGTGCTAGCTCCTTGAAACTTGACTAAATGAAGTAGTTCTAAGTTCTATCTCTATGGTTTGTTTCATCTTGAAGTACCCCATGCAGAGACTGGCGAAAAAAACTTTCGTTTGAAAGGGGTTGCCAAGCTTCCAAAAAACTACTAGTTTGCTGAAATCTCAGCAAACATTTTTTCACCAAAACTTGATGATACTTGGTGGTAATGATCAGTTCACTAATCCCACTTGGCTGCCCAACTTTCACTCTTCTAGGTTCAAGCGTTCGTTTCCAGTAACACTTTGAATTTTTAGGTTTCACTCTGTTTTCTGCTATATAGATAGATGTGTTTGAAACTCTAAATCAAACACGGTTTGTGCTAGCTCCTTGAAACTTGACCAAATGAAGTAGTTCTAAGTTCTATCTCTATGGTTTGTTTCCTCTTGAAGTACCCCATGCAGAGACTGGCGAAGAACACTTTCGTTTGAAAGGGGTTGCCAAGCTTCCAAAAAACTACTAGTTTGCTGAAATCTCAGCAAACATTTTTTCACCAAATCTTGATGATACTCGGTGGTAATGATCAGTTCACTAAGCCCACTTGGCTGCCCAATTTTTACTCTTCTAGATTCAAGCGTTCATTTCCAGTAACACTTTGAATTTTTAGGTTTCACTCTGTTTTCTGCTATATAGATAGATGTGTTTGAAACTCTAAATCAAACACGGTTTGTGCTAGCTCCTTGAAACTTGACCAAATGAAGTAGTTCTATGTTCCATCTCTATGGTTTGTTTCCTCTTGAAGTACACCATGCAGAGACTGGGAAAAACACTTTCGTTTGAAAGGTGTGGCCAAGCTTCCAAAAAACTACTAGTTTGCTGAAATCTCAGCAAAACTTTTTTCACCAAATCTTAATGATACTTGGTGGTAATGATCAGTTCACTAATCCGACTCGGCTACCCAATTTTTAATCTTCTAGGTTGAAGCATTCGTTTCCAGTAACACTTTGAATTTTTAGGTTTCACTCTGTTTTCTGCTATATAGATAGATGTGTTTGAAACTCTAAATCAAACACGGTTTGTGCTAGCTCCTTGAAATTTGACCAAATGAAGTAGTTCTAACTTCTATCTCTATGGTTTGTTTCCTCTTGAAGTACCCCATGCAGAGACTGGCGAAAAACACTTTCGTTTGAAAGGGGTTGCCAAGCTTCCAAAAAACTACTAGTTTGCTGAAATCTCAGCAAACATTTTTTCACCAAATCTTGATGATACTTGGTGGTAATGATCAGTTCACTAATCTCACTTGGCTGCCCAACTTTCACTCTTCCAGGTTCAAGCGTTCGTTTCCAGTAACACTTTGAATTTTTAGGTTTCACTCTGTTTTCTGCTATATAGATAGATGTGTTTGAAACTCTAAATCAAACACGGTTTGTGCTAGCTCCGTGAAACTTGACAAAATGAACTAGTCCTAAGTTCTATCTCTATGGTTTGTTTCCTCTTGAAGTACCCCATGCAGAGACTGGTGAAAAACACTTTCGTTTGAAAGGGGTTGCCAAGCTTCCAAAAAACTACTAGTTTGCTGAAATCTCAGCAAACCTTTTTTCACCAAATCTTGATGATACTTGGTGGTAATGATCAGTTCACTAATTTCACTTGGCTGCCCAATTTTTATTCTTCTAGGTTGAAGCATTCGTTTCCAGTAACAGTTTGAATTTTTAGGTTTCACTCTGTTTTCTCCTACATAGATAGCTGTGTTTGGAATTCTAAATCAAACATGGTTTGTGGTAGCTCCTTGAAACTTGACCAAATGAAGTAGTTCTAAGTTCTATCTCTATGGTTTGTTTCCTCTTGAAGTACCCCATGCAGAGACTGGCGAAAAACACTTTCGTTTGAAAGGGGTTGCCAAGCTTCCAAAAAACTACTAGTTTGCTGAAATCTCAGCAAACATTTTTTCACCAAATCTTGATGATACTTGGTGGTAATGATCAGTTCACTAATCTCACTTGGCTGCCCAACTTTCACTCTTCTAGGTTCAAGCGTTCGTTTCCAGTAACACTTTGAATTTTTAGGTTTCACTCTGTTTTCTGCTATATAGATAGATGTGTTTGAAAATCTAAATCAAACCCAGTTTGTGCTAGCTCCTTGAAACTTGACCAAATGAAGTAGTTCTAAGTTCTATCTCTATGGTTTTTTTCCTCTTGAAGTACCCCATGCAGAGACTGGCGAAAAACATTTTAGTTTGAAAGGGGTTGCCAAGCTTCCAAAAAACTACTAGTTTGCTGAAATCTCAGCAAATATTTTTTCACCAAATCTTGATGATACTTGGTGGTAATGATCAGTTCACTAAGCCCACATGGCTGCCCAATTTTTACTCTTCTAGGTTCAAGCGTTCGTTTCCAGTAACACTTTGAATTTTTAGGTTTCACTCTGTTTTCTGCTATATAGATAGATGTGTTTGAAACTCTAAATCAAACACGGTTTGTGCTAGCTCCTTGAAATTTACCAAATGAAGTAGTTCTATGTTCCATCTCTATGGTTTGTTTCCTCTTGAAGTACACCATGCAGAGACTGGCGAAAAACACTTTCGTTTGAAAGGTGTGGCCAAGCTTCCAAAAAACTACTAGTTTGCTGAAATCTCAGCAAAACTTTTTTAACCAAATCTTAATGATTCTTGGTGGTAATGATCAGTTCACTAATCCCACTTGGCTACCCAATTTTTATTCTTCTAGGTTGAAGCATTCGTTTCCAGTAGCACTTTGAATTTTTAGGTTTCACTCTGTTTTCTGCTATATAGATAGATGTGTTTGAAACTCTAAATCAAACACGGTTTGTGCTAGCTCCTTGAAACTTGACCAAATGAAGTAGTTCTAAGTTCTATCTCTATGGTTTGTTTCCTCTTGAAGTACCCCATGCAGAGACTGTCGAAAAACACTTTCGTTTGAAAGGGGTTGCCAAGCTTCCAAAAAACGACTAGTTTGCTGAAATCTCAGCAAACATTTTTTCACCAAATCTTGATGATACTTTGTGGTAATGATCAGTTCACTAAGCCAACTTGGCTGCCCAATATTTACTCTTCTAGGTTCAAGCGTTCGTTTCCAGTAACACTTTGAATTTTTAATTTTCACTCTGTTTTCTGCTATATAGATAGATGTGTTTGAAATTCTACATCAAACACGGTTTGTGCTAGCTCCTTGAAACTTTACCAAATGAAGTAGTTCTATTTTCCATCTCTATGGTTTGTTTCCACTTGAAGTACACCATGCAGAGACTGGCGAAAAACACTTTCGTTTGAAAGGATTGGCCAAGCGTCCAAAAAACTACTAGTTTGCTGAAATCTCAGCAAAATTTTTTCACTAAATCTTAATGATACTTGGTGGTAATGATCAGTTCACTAATCCCACTTGGCTACCCAATTTTTATTCTTCTAGGTTGAAGCATTCGTTTCCAGTAACACTTTGAATTTTTAGGTTTCACTCTGTTTTCTGCTATATAGATAGATGTGTTTGAAACTCTAAATCAAACACGGTTTGTGCTAGCTCCTTGAAATTTGACCAAATGAAGTAGTTCTAAGATTAATATCTATGGTTTGTTTCCTCTTGAAGTACCCCATGCAGAGACTGGCAAAAAACACTTTCGTTTGAAAGGGGTTGCCAAGCTTCCAAAAAACTACTAGTTTGCTAAAATCTCAGCAAACATTTTTCACCAAATCTTGATGATACTTGATGGTAATGATCAGTTCACTAATCCCACTTGGCTGCCCAACTTTCACTCTTCTAGGTTCAAGCGTTCGTTTCCAGTAACACTTTGAATTTTTAGGTTTCACTGTTTTCTGTTATATAGATAGATGTGTTTGAAACTCTAAATCAAACACGGTTTGTGCTAGCTCCTTGAAATTTGACCAAATGAAGTAGTTCTAAGATTTATATCTATGGTTTGTTTCCTCTTGAAGTACCCCATGCAGAGACTGGCAAAAAACACTTTCGTTTGAAAGGGGTTGCCAAGCTTCCAAAAAACTACTAGTTTGCTGAAATCTCAGCAAACCTTTTTTCACCAAATCTTGATGATACTTGGTGGTAATGATCAGTTCACTAATCTCACTTGGCTGCCCAACTTTCACTCTTCTAGGTTCAAGCATTCGTTTCCAGTAACACTTTGAGTTTTTAGGTTTCACTCTGTTTTCTGCTATATAGATAGATGTGTTTGAAACTTTAAATCAAACACTGTGTGTGCTAGCTCCCTGAAACTTGACCAAATGAAGTAGTTCTAAGTTCTATCTCTATGGTTTGTTACCTCTTGAAGTACCCCATGCAGAGACTGGCGAAAAACACTTTCGTTTGAAAGGGGTTGCCAAGCTTCCAAAAAACTACTAGTTTGCTGAAATCTCAGCAAACATTTTTTCACCAAATCTTGATGATACTTGGTGGTAATGATCAGTTCACTAATCCCACTTGGCTGCCCAACTTTCACTCTTCTAGGTTCCAGCGTTCGTTTCCAGTAACACTTTGAATTTTTAGGTTTCACTCTGTTTTCTGCTATATAGATAGATGTGTTTGAAACTCTAAATCAAACACGGTGTGTGCTAGCTCCTTGAAACTTGACCAAATGAAGTAGTTCTAAGTTCTATCTCTATGGTTTGTTTCCTCTTGAAGTACCCCATGCAGAGACTGGCCAAAAACACTTTCGTTTGAAAGGGGTTGCCAAGCTTCCAAAAAACTACTAGTTTGCTGAAATCTCAGCAAACATTTTTTCAGCAAATCTTGATGATACTTGGTGGTAATGATCAGTTCACTAATCTCACTTGGCTGCCCAACTTTCACTCTTCTAGGTTCAAGCGTTCGTTTCCAGTAACACTTTGAATTTTTAGGTTTCACTCTGTTTTCTGCTATATAGATAGATGTGTTTGAAACTCTAAATCAAACACGGTTTGTGCTAGCTCCTTGAAACTTGACCAAATGAAGTAGTTCTAAGTTCTATCTCTATGGTTTGTTTCCTCTTGAAGTACCCCATGCAGAGACTGGTGAAAAACACTTTCGTTTGAAAGGGGTTGCCAAGCTTCCAAAAAACTACTAGTTTGCTGAAATCTCAGCAAACCTTTTTTCACCAAATCTTGATGATACTTGGTGGTAATGATCAGTTCACTAATCTCACTTGGCTGCCCAACTTTCACTCTTCTAGGTTCAAGCATTCGTTTCCAGTAACACTTTGAATTTTAGGTTTCACGCTGTTTTCTGCTATATAGATAGATGTGTTTGAATCTCTAAATCAAACACGGTTTGTGCTAGCTCCTTGAAACTTGACCAAATGAAGTAGTTCTAAGTTCTATCTCTATGGTTTGTTTCTTCTTGAAGTACCCCATGCAGGGACTGGCGAAAAACACTTTCGTTTGAAAGGGGTTGCCAAGCTTCCAAAAAACTACTAGTTAGCTGAAATCTCAGCAAACCTTTTTTCACCAAATCTTGATGATACTTGGTGGTAATGATCAGTTCACTAATCCCACTTGGCTGCCCAACTTTCACTCTTCTAGGTTCAAGCGTTCGTTTCCAGTAACACTTTGAATTTTTAGGTTTCACTCTGTTTTCTGCTATATAGATAGATGTGTTTGAAACTCTAAATCAAACACGGTGTGTGCTAGCTCCTTGAAACTTGACCAAATGAAGTAGTTCTAAGTTCTATCTCTATGGTTTGTTTCCTCTTGAAGTACCCCATGCAGAGACTGGCGAAAAACACTTTCGTTTCAAAGGGGTTGCCAAGCTTCCAAAAAACTACTAGTTTGCTGAAATCTCAGCAAACATTTTTTCACCAAATCTTGATGATACTTGGTGGTAATGATCAGTTCACTAATCCCACTTGGCTGCCCAACATTCACTCTTCTAGGTTCCAGCGTTCGTTTCCAGTAACACTTTGAATTTTTAGGTTTCACTCTGTTTTCTGCTATATAGATAGATGTGTTTTGAAACTCTAAATCAAACACGGTGTGTGCTAGCTCCTTGAAACTTGACCAAATGAAGTAGTTCTAAGTTCTATCTCTATGGTTTGTTTCCTCTTGAAGTACCCCATGCAGAGACTGGCGAAAAACACTTTCGTTTGAAAGGGGTTGCCAAGCTTCCAAAAAACTACTAGTTTGCTGAAATCTCAGCAAACATTTTTTCACCAAATCTTGATGATACTTGGTGGTAATGATCAGTTCACTAAGCCAACTTGGCTGCCCAATATTTACTCTTCTAGGTTCAAGCGTTCGTTTCCAGTAACACTTTGAATTTTTAATTTTCACTCTGTTTTCTGCTATATAGATAGATGTGTTTGAAATTCTACATCAAACACGGTTTGTGCTAGCTCCTTGAAACTTTACCAAATGAAGTAGTTCTATTTTCCATCTCTATGGTTTGTTTCCACTTGAAGTACACCATGCAGAGACTGGCGAAAAACACTTTTGTATGAAAGGGTTGGCCAAGCGTCCAAAAAACTACTAGTTTCCTGAAATCTCAGCAAAATTTTTTCACTAAATCTTAATGATACTTGGTGGTAATGATCAGTTCACTAATCCCACTTGGCTCCCCAATTTTTATTCTTCTAGGTTGAAGCATTCGTTTCCAGTAACACTTTGAATTTTTAGGTTTCACTCTGTTTTCTGCTATATAGATAGATGTGTTTGAAACTCTAAATCAAACACGGTTTGTGCTAGCTCCTTGAAATTTGACCAAATGAAGTAGTTCTAAGATTAATATCTATGGTTTGTTTCCTCTTGAAGTACCCCATGCAGAGACTGGTGAAAAACACTTTCGTTTGAAAGGGGTTGCCAAGCTTCCAAAAAACTACTAGTTTGCTAAAATCTCAGCAAACATTTTTTCACCAAATCTTGATGATACTTGATGGTAATGATCAGTTCACTAATCCCACTTGGCTGCCCAACTTTCACTCTTCTAGGTTCAAGCGTTCGTTTCCAGTAACACTTTGAATTTTTATTTTTCACTGTTTTCTGTTATATAGATAGATGTGTTTGAAACTCTAAATCAAACACGGTTTTGTGCTAGCTCCTTGAAATTTGACCAAATGAAGTAGTTCTAAGATTTATATCTATGGTTTGTTTCCTCTTGAAGTACCCCATGCAGAGACTGGCGAAAAACACTTTCGTTTGAAAGGGGTTGCCAAGCTTCCAAAAAACTACTAGTTTGCTGAAATCTCAGCAAACCTTTTTTCACCAAATCTTGATGATACTTGGTGGTAATGATCAGTTCACTAATCTCACATGGCTGCCCAACTTTCACTCTTCTAGGTTCAAGCATTCGTTTCCAGTAACACTTTGAGTTTTTAGGTTTCACTCTGTTTTCTGCTATATAGATAGATGTGTTTGAAACTTTAAATCAAACACTGTGTGTGCTAGCTCCCTGAAACTTGACCAAATGAAGTAGTTCTAAGTTCTATCTCTATGGTTTGTTTCCTCTTGAAGTACCCCATGCAGAGACTGGCGAAAAACACTTTCGTTTGAAAGGGGTTGCCAAGCTTCCAAAAAACTACTAGTTTGCTGAAATCTCAGCAAACATTTTTTCACCAAATCTTGATGATACTTGGTGGTAATGATCAGTTCACTAATCCCACTTGGCTGCCCAACTTTCACTCTTCTAGGTTCCAGCGTTCGTTTCCAGTAACACTTTGAATTTTTAGGTTTCACTCTGTTTTCTGCTATATAGATAGATGTGTTTGAAACTCTAAATCAAACACGGTGTGTGCTAGCTCCTTGAAACTTGACCAAATGAAGTAGTTCTAAGTTCTATCTCTATGGTTTGTTTTCCTCTTGAAGTACCCCATGCAGAGACTGGCCAAAAACACTTTCGTTTGAAAGGGGTTGCCAAGCTTCCAAAAAACTACTAGTTTGCTGAAATCTCAGCAAACATTTTTTCAGCAAATCTTGATGATACTTGGTGGTAATGATCAGTTCACTAATCTCACTTGGCTGCCCAACTTTCACTCTTCTAGGTTCAAGCGTTCGTTTCCAGTAACACTTTGAATTTTTAGGTTTCACTCTGTTTTCTGCTATATAGATAGATGTGTTTGAAACTCTAAATCAAACACGGTTTGTGCTAGCTCCTTGAAACTTGACCAAATGAAGTAGTTCTAAGTTCTATCTCTATGGTTTGTTTCCTCTTGAAGTACCCCATGCAGAGACTGGTGAAAAACACTTTCGTTTGAAAGGGGTTGCCAAGCTTCCAAAAAACTACTAGTTTGCTGAAATCTCAGCAAACCTTTTTTCACCAAATCTTGATGATACTTGGTGGTAATGATCAGTTCACTAATCTCACTTGGCTGCCCAACTTTCACTCTTCTAGGTTCAAGCATTCGTTTCCAGTAACACTTTGAATTTTTAGGTTTCACGCTGTTTTCTGCTATATAGATAGATGTGTTTGAATCTCTAAATCAAACACGGTTTGTGCTAGCTCCTTGAAACTTGACCAAATGAAGTAGTTCTAAGTTCTATCTCTATGGTTTGTTTCTTCTTGAAGTACCCCATGCAGGGACTGGCGAAAAACACTTTCGTTTGAAAGGGGTTGCCAAGCTTCCAAAAAACTACTAGTTAGCTGAAATCTCAGCAAACCTTTTTTCACCAAATCTTGATGATACTTGGTGGTAATGATCAGTTCACTAATCCCACTTGGCTGCCCAACTTTCACTCTTCTAGGTTCAAGCGTTCGTTTCCAGTAACACTTTGAATTTTTAGGTTTCACTCTGTTTTCTGCTATATAGATAGATGTGTTTGAAACTCTAAATCAAACACGGTGTGTGCTAGCTCCTTGAAACTTGACCAAATGAAGTAGTTCTAAGTTCTATCTCTATGGTTTGTTTCCTCTTGAAGTACCCCATGCAGAGACTGGCGAAAAACACTTTCGTTTCAAAGGGGTTGCCAAGCTTCCAAAAAACTACTAGTTTGCTGAAATCTCAGCAAACATTTTTTCACCAAATCTTGATGATACTTGGTGGTAATGATCAGTTCACTAATCCCACTTGGCTGCCCAACTTTCACTCTTCTAGGTTCCAGCGTTCGTTTCCAGTAACACTTTGAATTTTTAGGTTTCACTCTGTTTTCTGCTATATAGATAGATGTGTTTGAAACTCTAAATCAAACACGGTGTGTGCTAGCTCCTTGAAACTTGACCAAATGAAGTAGTTCTAAGTTCTATCTCTATGGTTTGTTTCCTCTTGAAGTACCCCATGCAGAGACTGGCGAAAAACACTTTCGTTTGAAAGGGGTTGCCAAGCTTCCAAAAAACTACTAGTTTGCTGAAATCTCAGCAAACATTTTTTCACCAAATCTTGATGATACTTGGTGGTAATGATCAGTTCACTAAGCCAACTTGGCTGCCCAATATTTACTCTTCTAGGTTCAAGCGTTCGTTTCCAGTAACACTTTGAATTTTTAATTTTCACTCTGTTTTCTGCTATATAGATAGATGTGTTTGAAATTCTACATCAAACACGGTTTGTGCTAGCTCCTTGAAACTTTACCAAATGAAGTAGTTCTATTTTCCATCTCTATGGTTTGTTTCCACTTGAAGTACACCATGCAGAGACTGGCGAAAAACACTTTCGTTTGAAAGGGTTGGCCAAGCGTCCAAAAAACTACTAGTTTGCTGAAATCTCAGCAAAATTTTTTCACTAAATCTTAATGATACTTGGTGGTAATGATCAGTTCACTAATCCCACTTGGCTACCCAATTTTTATTCTTCTAGGTTGAAGCATTCGTTTCCAGTAACACTTTGAATTTTTAGGTTTCACTCTGTTTTCTGCTATATAGATAGATGTGTTTGAAACTCTAAATCAAACACGGTTTGTGCTAGCTCCTTGAAATTTGACCAAATGAAGTAGTTCTAAGATTAATATCTATGGTTTGTTTCCTCTTGAAGTACCCCATGCAGAGACTGGTGAAAAACACTTTCGTTTGAAAGGGGTTGCCAAGCTTCCAAAAAACTACTAGTTTGCTAAAATCTCAGCAAACATTTTTTCACCAAATCTTGATGATACTTGATGGTAATGATCAGTTCACTAATCCCACTTGGCTGCCCAACTTTCACTCTTCTAGGTTCAAGCGTTCGTTTCCAGTAACACTTTGAATTTTTAGGTTTCACTGTTTTCTGTTATATAGATAGATGTGTTTGAAACTCTAAATCAAACACGGTTTGTGCTAGCTCCTTGAAATTTGACCAAATGAAGTAGTTCTAAGATTTATATCTATGGTTTGTTTCCTCTTGAAGTACCCCATGCAGAGACTGGCGAAAAACACTTTCGTTTGAAAGGGGTTGCCAAGCTTCCAAAAAACTACTAGTTTGCTGAAATCTCAGCAAACCTTTTTTCACCAAATCTTGATGATACTTGGTGGTAATGATCAGTTCACTAATCTCACATGGCTGCCCAACTTTCACTCTTCTAGGTTCAAGCATTCGTTTCCAGTAACACTTTGAGTTTTTAGGTTTCACTCTGTTTTCTGCTATATAGATAGATGTGTTTGAAACTTTAAATCAAACACTGTGTGTGCTAGCTCCCTGAAACTTGACCAAATGAAGTAGTTCTAAGTTCTATCTCTATGGTTTGTTTCCTCTTGAAGTACCCCATGCAGAGACTGGCGAAAAACACTTTCGTTTGAAAGGGGTTGCCAAGCTTCCAAAAAACTACTAGTTTGCTGAAATCTCAGCAAACATTTTTTCACCAAATCTTGATGATACTTGGTGGTAATGATCAGTTTACTAATCCCACTTGGCTGCCCAACTTTCACTCTTCTAGGTTCCAGCGTTCGTTTCCAGTAACACTTTGAATTTTTAGGTTTCACTCTGTTTTCTGCTATATAGATAGATGTGTTTGAAACTCTAAATCAAACACGGTGTGTGCTAGCTCCTTGAAACTTGACCAAATGAAGTAGTTCTAAGTTCTATCTCTATGGTTTCTTTCCTCTTGAAGTACCCCATGCAGAGACTGGCCAAAAACACTTTCGTTTGAAAGGGGTTGCCAAGCTTCCAAAAAACTACTAGTTTGCTGAAATCTCAACAAACATTTTTTCACCAAATCTTGATGATACTTGGTGGTAATGATCAGTTCACTAAGCCAACTTGGCTGCCCAATTTTTACTCTTCTAGGTTCAAGCGTTCGTTTCCAGTAACACTTTGAATTTTTAGGTTTCACTCTGTTTTCTGCTATATAGATAGATGTGTTTGAAATTCTACATCAAACACGGTTTGTGCTAGCTCCTTGAAACTTTACCAAATGAAGTAGTTCTATGTTCCATCTCTATGGTTTGTTTCCTCTTGAAGTACACCATGCAGAGACTGGCGAAAAACACTTTCGTTTGAAAGGGTTGGCCAAGCGTCCAAAAAACTACTAGTTTGCTGAAATCTCAGCAAACATTTTTTCACCAAATCTTGATGATACTTGGTGGTAATGATCAGATCAATAATCTCACTTGGCTGCCCAACTTTCACTCTTCTAGGTTCAAGCATTCGTTTCCAGTAACACTTTGAATTTTTAGGTTTCACTCTGTTTTCTGCTATATAGATAAATGAGTTTGAAACTCTAAATCAAACACGGTTTGTGCTCGCTCCTTGAAACTTGACCAAATGAAGTAGTTCTACGTTCTATCTCTATCGTTTGTTTCCTCTTGAAGTACCCCATGCAGAGACTGGTGAAAAACACTTTCATTTGAAAGGGGTTGCCAAGCTTCCAAAAAACTACTAGTTTGCTGAAATCTCAGCAAACCTTTTTTCACATAATCTTGATGATACTTGGTGGTAATGATCAGTTCACTAATCCCACTTGGCTGCCCAACTTTCACTCTTCTAGGTTCCAGCGTTCGTTTCCAGTAACACTTTGAATTTTTAGGTTTCACTCTGTTTTCTGCTATATAGATAGATGAGTTTGAAACTCTAAATCAAACACGGTTTGTGCTCGCTCCTTGAAACTTGACCAAATGAAGTAGTTCTAAGATTTATCTCTATGGTTTGTTTCCTCTTGAAGTACCCCATGCAGAGACTGGCAAAAAACACTTTCGTTTGAAAGGGGTTGCCAAGCTTCCAAAAAACTACTAGTTTGCTGAAATCTCAGCAAACCTTTTTTCACCAAATCTTGATGATACTTGGTGGTAATGATCAGTTCACTAATCTCACTTGGCTGCCCAACTTTCACTCTTCTAGGTTCAAGCATTCGTTTTCAGTAACACTTTGCGTTTTTAGGTTTCACTCTGTTTTCTGCTATATAGATAGATGTGTTTGAAACTTTAAATCAAACACTGTGTGTGCTAGCTCCCTGAAACTTGACCAAATGAAGTAGTTCTAAGTTCTATCTCTATGGTTTGTTACCTCTTGAAGTACCCCATGCAGAGACTGGCGAGAAACACTTTCGTTTGAAAGGGGTTGCCAAGCTTCCAAAAAACTACTAGTTTGCTGAAATCTCAGCAAACATTTTTTCAGCAAATCTTGATGATACTTGGTGGTAATGATCAGTTCACTAATCTCACTTGGCTGCCCAACTTTCACTCTTCTAGGTTCAAGCGTTCGTTTCCAGTAACACTTTGAATTTTTAGGTTTCACTCTGTTTTCTGCTATATAGATAGATGTGTTTGAAACTCTAAATCAAACACGGTTTGTGCTAGCTCCTTGAAACTTGACCAAATGAAGTAGTTCTAAGTTCTATCTCTATGGTTTGTTTCCTCTTGAAGTACCCCATGCAGAGACTGGTGAAAAACACTTTCGTTTGAAAGGGGTTGCCAAGCTTCCAAAAAACTACTAGTTTGCTGAACTCTCAGCAAACCTTTTTTCACCAAATCTTGATGATACTTGGTGGTAATGATCAGTTCACTAATCTCACTTGGCTGCCCAACTTTCACTCTTCTAGGTTCAAGCATTCGTTTCCAGTAACACTTTGAATTTTTAGGTTTCACGCTGTTTTCTGCTATATAGATAGATGTGTTTGAATCTCTAAATCAAACACGGTTTGTGCTAGCTCCTTGAAACTTGACCAAATGAAGTAGTTCTAAGTTCTATCTCTATGGTTTGTTTCTTCTTGAAGTACCCCATGCAGGGACTGGCGAAAAACACTTTCGTTTGAAAGGGGTTGCCAAGCTTCCAAAAAACTACTAGTTAGCTGAAATCTCAGCAAACATTTTTTCACCAAATCTTGATGATACTTGGTGGTAATGATCAGTTCACTAATCCCACTTGGCTGCCCAACTTTCACTCTTCTAGGTTCAAGCGTTCGTTTCCAGTAACACTTTGAATTTTTAGGTTTCACTCTGTTTTCTGCTATATAGATAGATGTGTTTGAAACTCTAAATCAAACACGGTGTGTGCTAGCTCCTTGAAACTTGACCAAATGAAGTAGTTCTAAGTTCTATCTCTATGGTTTGTTTCCTCTTGAAGTACCCCATGCAGAGACTGGCGAAAAACACTTTCGTTTCAAAGGGGTTGCCAAGCTTCCAAAAAACTACTAGTTTGCTGAAATCTCAGCAAACATTTTTTCACCAAATCTTGATGATACTTGGTGGTAATGATCAGTTCACTAATCCCACTTGGCTGCCCAACTTTCACTCTTCTAGGTTCCAGCGTTCGTTTCCAGTAACACTTTGAATTTTTAGGTTTCACTCTGTTTTCTGCTATATAGATAGATGTGTTTGAAACTCTAAATCAAACACGGTGTGTGCTAGCTCCTTGAAACTTGACCAAATGAAGTAGTTCTAAGTTCTATCTCTATGGTTTGTTTCCTCTTGAAGTACCCCATGCAGAGACTGGCGAAAAACACTTTCGTTTGAAAGGGGTTGCCAAGCTTCCAAAAAACTACTAGTTTGCTGAAATCTCAGCAAACATTTTTTCACCAAATCTTGATGATACTTGGTGGTAATGATCAGTTCACTAAGCCAACTTGGCTGCCCAATATTTACTCTTCTAGGTTCAAGCGTTCGTTTCCAGTAACACTTTGAATTTTTAATTTTCACTCTGTTTTCTGCTATATAGATAGATGTGTTTGAAATTCTACATCAAACACGGTTTGTGCTAGCTCCTTGAAACTTTACCAAATGAAGTAGTTCTATTTTCCATCTCTATGGTTTGTTTCCACTTGAAGTACACCATGCAGAGACTGGCGAAAAACACTTTCGTTTGAAAGGGTTGGCCAAGCGTCCAAAAAACTACTAGTTTGCTGAAATCTCAGCAAAATTTTTTCACTAAATCTTAATGATACTTGGTGGTAATGATCAGTTCACTAATCCCACTTGGCTACCCAATTTTTATTCTTCTAGGTTGAAGCATTCGTTTCCAGTAACACTTTGAATTTTTAGGTTTCACTCTGTTTTCTGCTATATAGATAGATGTGTTTGAAACTCTAAATCAAACACGGTTTGTGCTAGCTCCTTGAAATTTGACCAAATGAAGTAGTTCTAAGATTAATATCTATGGTTTGTTTCCTCTTGAAGTACCCCATGCAGAGACTGGTGAAAAACACTTTCGTTTGAAAGGGGTTGCCAAGCTTCCAAAAAACTACTAGTTTGCTAAAATCTCAGCAAACATTTTTTCACCAAATCTTGATGATACTTGATGGTAATGATCAGTTCACTAATCCCACTTGGCTGCCCAACTTTCACTCTTCTAGGTTCAAGCGTTCGTTTCCAGTAACACTTTGAATTTTTAGGTTTCACTGTTTTCTGTTATATAGATAGATGTGTTTGAAACTCTAAATCAAACACGGTTTGTGCTAGCTCCTTGAAATTTGACCAAATGAAGTAGTTCTAAGATTTATATCTATGGTTTGTTTCCTCTTGAAGTACCCCATGCAGAGACTGGCGAAAAACACTTTCGTTTGAAAGGGGTTGCCAAGCTTCCAAAAAACTACTAGTTTGCTGAAATCTCAGCAAACCTTTTTTCACCAAATCTTGATGATACTTGGTGGTAATGATCAGTTCACTAATCTCACATGGCTGCCCAACTTTCACTCTTCTAGGTTCAAGCATTCGTTTCCAGTAACACTTTGAGTTTTTAGGTTTCACTCTGTTATCTGCTATATAGATAGATGTGTTTGAAACTTTAAATCAAACACTGTGTGTGCTAGCTCCCTGAAACTTGACCAAATGAAGTAGTTCTAAGTTCTATCTCTATGGTTTGTTTCCTCTTGAAGTACCCCATGCAGAGACTGGCGAAAAACACTTTCGTTTGAAAGGGGTTGCCAAGCTTCCAAAAAACTACTAGTTTGCTGAAATCTCAGCAAACATTTTTTCACCAAATCTTGATGATACTTGGTGGTAATGATCAGTTTACTAATCCCACTTGGCTGCCCAACTTTCACTCTTCTAGGTTCCAGCGTTCGTTTCCAGTAACACTTTGAATTTTTAGGTTTCACTCTGTTTTCTGCTATATAGATAGATGTGTTTGAAACTCTAAATCAAACACGGTGTGTGCTAGCTCCTTGAAACTTGACCAAATGAAGTAGTTCTAAGTTCTATCTCTATGGTTTCTTTCCTCTTGAAGTACCCCATGCAGAGACTGGCCAAAAACACTTTCGTTTGAAAGGGGTTGCCAAGCTTCCAAAAAACTACTAGTTTGCTGAAATCTCAACAAACATTTTTTCACCAAATCTTGATGATACTTGGTGGTAATGATCAGTTCACTAAGCCAACTTGGCTGCCCAATTTTTACTCTTCTAGGTTCAAGTGTTCGTTTCCAGTAACACTTTGAATTTTTAGGTTTCACTCTGTTTTCTGCTATATAGATAGATGTGTTTGAAATTCTACATCAAACACGGTTTGTGCTAGCTCCTTGAAACTTTACCAAATGAAGTAGTTCTATGTTCCATCTCTATGGTTTGTTTCCTCTTGAAGTACACCATGCAGAGACTGGCGAAAAACACTTTCGTTTGAAAGGGTTGGCCAAGCGTCCAAAAAACTACTAGTTTGCTGAAATCTCAGCAAACATTTTTTCACCAAATCTTGATGATACTTGGTGGTAATGATCAGATCAATAATCTCACTTGGCTGCCCAACTTTCACTCTTCTAGGTTCAAGCATTCGTTTCCAGTAACACTTTGAATTTTTAGGTTTCACTCTGTTTTCTGCTATATAGATAAATGAGTTTGAAACTCTAAATCAAACACGGTTTGTGCTCGCTCCTTGAAACTTGACCAAATGAAGTAGTTCTACGTTCTATCTCTATGGTTTGTTTCCTCTTGAAGTACCCCATGCAGAGACTGGTGAAAAACACTTTCATTTGAAAGGGGTTGCCAAGCTTCCAAAAAACTACTAGTTTGCTGAAATCTCAGCAAACCTTTTTTCACATAATCTTGATGATACTTGGTGGTAATGATCAGTTCACTAATCCCACTTGGCTGCCCAACTTTCACTCTTCTAGGTTCCAGCGTTCGTTTCCAGTAACACTTTGAATTTTTAGGTTTCACTCTGTTTTCTGCTATATAGATAGATGAGTTTGAAACTCTAAATCAAACACGGTTTGTGCTCGCTCCTTGAAACTTGACCAAATGAAGTAGTTCTAAGTTCTATCTCTATGGTTTGTTTCCTCTTGAAGTACCCCATGCAGAGACTGGTGAAAAACACTTTCGTTTGAAAGGGGTTGCCAAGCTTCCAAAAAACTACTAGTTTGCTGAAATCGCAGCAAACCTTTTTTCACATAATCTTGATGATACTTGGTGGTAATGATCAGTTCACTAATCTCACTTGGCTGCCCAACTTTCACTCTTGTAGGTTCAAGCATTCGTTTCCAGTAACACTTTGAATTTTTAGGTTTCACTCTGTTTTCTGCTATATAGATAGATGTGTTTGAATCTTTAAATCAAACACGGTTTGTGCTAGCTCCTTGAAACTTGACCAAATGAAGTAGTTCTAAGTTCAATCTCTATGGTTTGTTTCTTCATGAAGTACCCCATGCAGAGACTGGCGAGAAACACTTTCGTTTGAAAGGGGTTGCCAAGCTTCCAAAAAACTACTAGTTTGCTGAAATCTCAGCAAACATTTTTTCACCAAATCTTGATGATACTTGGTGGTAATGATCAGTTCACTAATCCCAGTTGGCTGCCCAACTTTCACTCATCTAGGTTCAAGCGATCGTTTCCAGTAACACTTTGAATTTTTAGGTTTCACTCTGTTTTCTGCTATATAGATAGATGTGTTTGAAACTCTAAATCAAACACTGTGTGTGCTAGCTCCTTGAAACTTGACCAAATGAAGTAGTTCTAAGTTCTATCTCTATGGTTTGTTTCCTCTTGAAGTACCCCATGCAGAGACTGGCGAAAAACACTTTCGTTTGAAAGGGGTTGCCAAGCTTCCAAAAAACTACTAGTTTGCTGAAATCTCAGCAAACATTTTTTCACCAAATCTTGATGATACTTGGTGGTAATGATCAGTTCACTAAGCCAACTTGGCTGCCCAATTTTTACTCTTCTAGGTTCAAGCGTTCGTTTCCAGTAACACTTTGAAATTTTCGGTTTCACTCTGTTTTCTGCTATATAGATAGATGTGTTTGAAATTCTACATCAAACACGGTTTGTGCTAGCTCCTTGAAACTTTACCAAATGAAGTAGTTCTATGTTCTATCTCTATGGTTTGTTTCCTCTTGAAGTACACCATGCAGAGACTGGCGAAAAACACTTTCGTTTGAAAGGGTTGGCCAAGCGTCCAAAAAACTACTAGTTTGCTGAAATCTCAGCAAAATTTTTTCACCAAATCTTAATGATACTTGGTGGTAATGATCAGTTCACTAATCCCACTTGGCTGCCCAACTTTCACTCTTCTAGGTTCAAGCGTTCGTTTCCAGTAACACTTTGAATTTTTAGGTTTCACTGTTTTCTGCTATATAGATAGATGTGTTTGAAACTCTAAATCAAACACGGTTTGTGCTAGCTCCTTGAAATTTGACCAAATGAAGTAGTTCTAAGATTTATATCTATGGTTTGTTTCCTCTTGAAGTACCCCATGCAGAGACTGGCGAAAAACACTTTCGTTTGAAAGGGGTTGCCAAGCTTCCAAAAAACTACTAGTTTGCTGAAATCTCAGCAAACCTTTTTTCACCAAATCTTGATGATACTTGGTGGTAATGATCAGTTCACTAATCTCACTTGGCTGCCCAACTTTCACTCTTCTAGGTTCAAGCATTCGTTTCCAGTAACACTTTTAATTTTTAGGTTTCACTCTGTTTTCTGCTATATAGATAGATGTGTTTGAATCTCTAAATCAAACACGGTTTGTGCTAGCTCCTTGAAACTTGACCAAATGAAGTAGTTCTAAGTTCTATCTCTATGATTTGTTTCTTCTTGAAGTACTCCATGCAGAGACTGGCGAAAAACACTTTCGTTTGAAAGGGGTTGCCAAGCTTCCAAAAAACTACTAGTTTGCTGAAATCTCAGCAAACATTTTTTCACCAAATCTTGATGATACTTGGTGGTAATGATCAGTTCACTAATCGCACTTGGCTGCCCAACTTTCACTCTTCTAGGTTCAAGCGTTCGTTTCCAGTAACACTTTGAATTTTTAGGTTTCACTCTGTTTTCTGCTATATAGATAGATGTGTTTGAAACTCTAAATCAAACACTGTGTGTGCTAGCTCCCTGAAACTTGACCAAATGAAGTAGTTCTAAGTTCTATCTCTATGGTTGTTTCCTCTTGAAGTACCCCATGCAGAGACTGGCGAAAAACACTTTCGTTTGAAAGGGGTTGCCAAGCTTCCAAAAAACTACTAGTTTGCTGAAATCTCAGCAAACATTTTTTCACCAAATCTTGATGATACTTGGTGGTAATGATCAGTTCACTAATCCCACTTGGCTGCCCAACTTTCACTCTTCTAGGTTCCAGCGTTCGTTTCCAGTAACACTTTGAATTTTTAGGTTTCACTCTGTTTTCTGCTATATAGATAGATGTGTTTGAAACTCTAAATCAAACACTGTGTGTGCTAGCTCCCTGAAACTTGACCAAATGAAGTAGTTCTATGTTCCATCTCTATGGATTGTTTCCTCTTGAAGTACACCATGCAGAGACTGGAGAAAAACACTTTCGTTTGAAAGGGTTGGCCAAGCGTCCAAAACTACTAGTTGGCTGAAATCTCAGCAAACATTTTTTCACCAAATCTTGATGATACTTGGTGGTAATGATCAGTTCACTAATCTCACTTGGCTGCCCAACTTTCACTCTTCTAGGTTCAAGCGTTCGTTTCCAGTAACACTTTGAATTTTTAGGTTTCACTCTGTTTTCTGCTATATAGATAGATGTGTTTGAAACTCTAAATCAAACACGGTTTGTGCTCGCTCCCTGAAACTTGACAAAATGAAGTAGTACTAAGTTCTATCTCTATGGTTTGTTTCCTCTTGAAGTACCCCATGCAGAGACTGGCGAGAAACACTTTCGTTTGAAAGGGGTTGCCAAGCTTCCAAAAAACTACTAGTTTGCTGAAATCTCAGCAAACATTTTTTCACCAAATCTTGATGATACTTGGTGGTAATGATCAGTTCACTAATTCCACTTGGCTGCCCAACTTTCACTCTTCTAGGTTCAAGCGATCGTTTCCAGTAACACTTTGAATTTTTAGGTTTCACTCTGTTTTCTGCTATATAGATAGATGTGTTTGAAACTCTAAATCAAACACTGTGTGTGCTAGCTCCTTGAAACTTCACCAAATGAAGTAGTTCTAAGTTCTATCTCTATGGTTTGTTTCCTCTTGAAGTACCCCATGCAGAGACTGGCGAAAAACACTTTCGTTTGTAAGGGGTTGCCAAGCTTCCAAAAAACTACTAGTTTGCTGAAATCTCAGCAAACATTTTTTCACCAAATCTTGATGATACTTGGTGGTAATTATCAGTTCACTAATCCAACTTGGCTGCCCAACTTTCACTCTTCTAGGTTCCAGCGTTCGTTTCCAGTAACACTTTGAATTTTTAGGTTTCACTCTGTTTTCTGCTATATAGATAGATGTGTTTGAAACTCTAAATCAAACACGGTTTGTGCTAGCTCCTTGAAACTTGACCAAATGAAGTAGTTCTAAGTTCTCTCTCTATGGTTTGTTTCCTCTTGAAGTACCCCATGCAGAGACTGGCGAAAAACGCTTTCGTTTGAAAGGGGTTGCCAAGCTTCCAAAAAACTACTAGTTTGCTGAAATCTCAGCAAACATTTTTTCACCAAATCTTGATGATACTTGGTGGTAATGATCAGTTCACTAAGCCAACTTGGCTGCCCAATTTTTACTCTTCTAGGTTCAAGCGTTCGTTTCCAGTAACACTTTGAATTTTTAGGTTTCACTCTGTTTTCTGCTATATAGATAGATGTGTTTGAAATTCTACATCAAACACGGTTTGTGCTAGCTCCTTGAAACTTTACCAAATGAAGTAGTTCTATGTTCCATCTCTATGGTTTGTTTCCTCTTGAAGTACACCATGCAGAGACTGGCGAAAAACACTTTCGTTTGAAAGGGTTGGCCAAGCGTCCAAAAAACTACTAGTTTGCTGAAATCTCAGCAAACATTTTTTCACCAAATCTTAATGATACTTGGTGGTAATGATCAGTTCACTAATCCCACTTGGCTACCCAATTTTTATTCTTCTAGGTTGAAGCATTCGTTTCCAGTAACACTTTGAATTTTTAGGTTTCACTCTGTTTTCTGCTATATAGATAGATGTGTTTGAAACTCTAAATCAAACACGGTTTGTGCTAGCTCCTTGAAATTTGACCAAATGAAGCAGTTCTAAGTTTTATATCTATGGTTTGTTTCCTCTTGAAGTACCCCATGCAGAGACTGGCGAAAAACACTTTCGTTTGAAAGGGGTTGCCAAGCTTCCAAAAAACTACTAGTTTGCTAAAATCTCAGCAAACATTTTTTCAAAAAATCTTGATGATACTTGATGGTAATGATCAGTTCACTAATCCCACTTGGCTGCCCAACTTTCACTCTTCTAGGTTCAAGCGTTCGTTTCCAGTAACACTTTGAATTTTTAGGTTTCACTGTTTTCTGCTATATAGATAGATGTGTTTTAAACTCTAAATCAAACACGGTGTGTGCTAGCTCCTTCAAACTTGACCAAATGAAGTAGTTCTAAGTTCTATCTCTATGGTTTGTTTCCTCTTGAAGTACCCCATGCAGAGACTTGCTAAAAACACTTTCGTTTGAAAGGGGTTGCCAAGCTTCCAAAAAACTACTAGTTTGCTGAAATCTCAGCAAACATTTTTTCACCAAATCTTGATGATACTTGGTGGTAATGATCAGTTCACTAATCCCACTTGGCTGCCCAACTTTCACTCTTCTATGTTCCAGCGTTCGTTTCCAGTAACAGTTTCAATTTTTAGGTTTCACTCTGTTTTCTGCTATATAGATAGATGTGTTTGAAACTCTAAATCAAACACGGTGTGTGCTAGCTCCTTGAAACTTGACCAAATGAAGTAGTTCTAAGTTCTATCTCTATGGTTTGTTTCCTCTTGAAGTACCCCATGCAGAGACTGGCCAAAAACGCTTTCGTTTGAAAGGGGTTGCCAAGCTTCCAAAAAACTACTAGTTTGCTGAAATCTCAACAAACATTTTTTCACCAAATCTTGATGATACTTGGTGGTAATGATCAGTTCACTAAGCCAACTTGGCTGCCCAATTTTTACTCTTCTAGGTTCAAGCGTTCGTTTCCAGTAACACTTTGAATTTTTAGGTTTCACTCTGTTTTCTGCTATATAGATAGATGTGTTTGAAATTCTACATCAAACACGGTTTGTGCTAGCTCCTTGAAACTTTACCAAATGAAGTAGTTCTATGTTCCATCTCTATGGTTTGTTTCCTCTTGAAGTACACCATGCAGAAACTGGCGAAAAACACTTTCGTTTGAAAGCGTTGGCCAAGCGTCCAAAAAACTACTAGTTTGCTGAAATCTCAGCAAACATTTTTTCACCAAATCTTGATGATACTTGGTGGTAATGATCAGTTCACTAATCTCACTTGGCTGCCCAACTTTCACTCTTCTAGGTTCAAGCGTTCGTTTCCAGTAACACTTTGAATTTTTAGGTTTCACTCTGTTTTCTGCTATATAGATAGATGTGTTTGAAACTCTAAATCAAACACGGTTTGTGCTCGCTCCTTGAAACTTGACAAAATGAAGTAGTTCTAAGTTCTATCTCTATGGTTTGTTTCCTCTTGAAGTACCCCATGCAGAGACTGGCGACAAACACTTTCGTTTGAAAGGGGTTGCCAAGCTTCCAAAAAACTACTAGTTTGCTGAAATCTCAGCAAACATTTTTTCACCAAATCTTGATGATACTTGGTGGTAATGATCAGTTCACTAATCCCACTTGGCTGCCCAACTTTCACTCTTCTAGGTTCAAGCGATCGTTTCCAGTAACACTTTGAATTTTTAGGTTTCACTCTGTTTTCTGCTATATAGATAGATGTGTTTGAAACTCTAAATCAAACACTGTGTGTGCTAGCTCCTTGAAACTTCACCAAATGAAGTAGTTCTAAGTTCTATCTCTATGGTTTGTTTCCTCTTGAAGTACCCCATGCAGAGACTGGCGAAAAACACTTTCTTTGAAAAAGGTTGCCAAGCTTCCAAAAAACTACTAGTTTGCTGAAATCTCAGCAAACATTTTTTCACCAAATCTTGATGATACTTGGTGGTAATGATCAGTTCACTAATCCCACTTGGCTGCCCAACTTTCACTCTTCTAGGTTCCAGCGTTCGTTTCCAGTAACACTTTGAATTTTTAGGTTTCACTCTGTTTTCTGCTACATAGATAGATGTGTTTGAAACTCTAAATCAAACACGGTGTGTGCTAGCTCCTTGAAACTTGACCAAATGAAGTAGTTCTAAGTTCTATCTCTATGGTTTGTTTCCTCTTGAAGTACCCCATGCAGAGACTGGCGAAAAACACTTTCGTTTGAAAGGGGTTGCCAAGCTTCCAAAAAACTACTAGTTTGCTGAAATCTCAGCAAACATTTTTTCACCAAATCTTGATGATACTTGGGGGTAATGATCAGTTCACTAAGCCAACTTGGCTGCCCAATTTTTACTCTTCTAGGTTCAAGCGTTCGTTTCCAGTAACACTTTGAATTTTTAGGTTTCACTCTGTTTTCTGCTATATAGATAGATGTGTTTGAAATTCTACGTCAAACACGGTTTGTGCTAGCTCCTTGAAACTTTACCAAATGAAGTAGTACTATGTTCCATCTCTATGGTTTGTTTCCTCTTGAAGTACACCATGCAGAGACTGGCGAAAAACACTTTCGTTTGAAAGGGTTGGCCAAGCGTCCAAAAAACTACTAGTTTGCTGAAATCTGAGCAAAATTTTTTCACCAAATCTTAATGATACTTGGTGGTAATGATCATTTCACTAATCCCACTTGGCTACCCAATTTTTATTCTTCTAGGTTGAAGCATTCGTTTCCAGTAACACTTTGAATTTTTAGGTTTCACTCTGTTTTCTGCTATATAGATAGATGTGTTTGAAACTCTAAATCAAACACGGTTTGTGCTAGCTCCTTGAAATTTGACCAAATGAAGTAGTTCTAAGATTTATATCTATGGTTTGTTTCCTCTTGAAGTACCCCATGCAGAGACTGGCGAAAAACACTTTCGTTTGAAAGGGGTTGCCAAGCTTCCAAAAAACTACTAGTTTGCTAAAATCTCAGCAAACATTTTTTCACCAAATCTTGATGATACTTGATGGTAATGATCAGTTCACTAATCCCACTTGGCTGCCCAACTTTCACTCTTCTAGGTTCAAGCGTTCGTTTCCAGTAACACTTTGAATTTTTAGGTTTCACTGTTTTCTGCTATATAGATAGATGTGTTTGAAACTCTAAATCAAACACGGTTTGTGCTAGCTCCTTGAAACTTGACCAAATGAAGTAGTTCTAAGTTCTATCTCTATGGTTTGTTTCCTCTTGAAGTACCCCATGCAGAGACTGGCGAAAAACACTTTCGTTTGAAAGGGGTTGCCAAGCTTCCAAAAAACTACTAGTTTGCTGAAATCTCAGCAAATATTTTTTCACCAAATCTTGATGATACTTGGTGGTAATGATCAGTTCACTAATCCCACTTGGCTGCCCAACTTTCACTCTTCTAGGTTCCAGCGTTCGTTTCCAGTAACAGTTTCAATTTTTAGGTTTCACTCTGTTTTCTGCTATATAGATAGATGTGTTTGAAACTCTAAATCAAACACGGTGTGTGCTAGCTCCTTGAAACTTGACCAAATGAAGTAGTTCTAATTCTATCTCTATGGTTTGTTTCCTCTTGAAGTACACCATGCAGAGACTGGCGAAAAACACTTTCGTTTGAAAGGGGTTGCCAAGCTTCCAAAAAACTACTAGTTTGCTGAAATCTCAGCAAACATTTTTTCACCAAATCTTGATGATACTTGGTTGTAATGATCAGTTCACTAATCCCACTTGGCTGCCCAATTTTTATTCTTCTAGGTTGAAGCATTCATTTCCAGTAACAGTTTGAATTTTTAGGTATCACTCTGTTTTCTCATACATAGATAGCTGTGTTTGGAATTCTAAATCAAACACGGTTTGTGCTAGCTCCTTGAAACTTGACCAAATGAAGTAGTTCTAAGTTCTATCTCTATGGTTTGTTTCCTCTTGAAGTACCCCATGCAGAGACTGGCGACAAACACTTTCGTTTGAAAGGGGTTGCCAAGCTTCCAAAAAACTACTAGTTTGCTGAAATCTCAGCAAAGCTTTTTTCACCAAATCTTGATGATACTTGGTGGTAATGATCAGTTCACTAATCCCACTTGGCTGCCCAACTTTCACTCTTCTAGGTTCAAGCGTTCATTTCCAGTAACACTTTGAATTTTTAGGTTTCACTCTGTTTTCTGCTATATAGATAGATGTGTTTCAAACTCTAAATCAAACACGGTTTGTGCTAGCTCCGTGAAACTTGACAAAATGAAGTAGTCCTAAGTTCTATCTCTATGGTTTGTTTCCTCTTGAAGTACCCCATGCAGAGACTGGCGAAAAACACTTTCGTTTGAAAGGGGTTGCCAGGCTTCCAAAAAACTACTAGTTTGCTGAAATCTCAGCAAACCTTTTTTCACCAAACTTGATGATACTTGGTGGTAATGATCAGTTCACTAATGCCACTTGGCTGCCCAACTTTCACTCTTCTAGGTTCAAGCGTTCGTTTCCAGTAACACTTTGAATTTTTAGGTTTCACTCTGTTTTCTGCTATATAGATAGATGTGTTTGAAACTCTAAATCAAACACGGTTTGTGCTAGCTCCTTGAAACTTGACCAAATGAAGTAGTTTTAAGTTCTATCTCTATGGTTTGTTTCCTCTTGAAGTACCCCATGCAGAGACTGGCGAAAAACACTTTCGTTTGAAAGGGGTTGCCAAGCTTCCAAAAAACTACTATTTTGCTGAAATCTCAGCAAACATTTTTTCACCAAAACTTGATGATACTTGGTGGTAACGATCTGTTCACTAATCCCACTTGGCTTCCCAACTTTCACTCTTCTAGATTGAAGCATTCGTTTCCAGTAACACTTTGAATTTTCAGGTTTCACTCTGTTTTCTGCTATATAGATAGATGTGTTTGAAACTCTAAATCAAACACGGTTTGTGCTAGCTCCTTGAAATTTGACCAAATGAAGTAGTTCTAAGTTCTATCTCTATGGTTTGTTTCCTCTTGAAGTACCCCATGCAGAGACTCGCGAAAAACACTTTCGTTTGAAAGGGGTTGCCAAGCTTCCAAAAAACTACTAGTTTGCTGAAATCTCAGCAAACATTTTTTCACCAATTCTTGATGATACTTGGTGGTAATGATCAGTTCACTAATCCCACTTTCCTGCCCAACTTTCACTCTTCTAGGTTCAAGCGTTCGTTTCCAGTAACACTTTGAATTTTTAGGTTTCACTCTGTTTTCTGCTATATAGATAGATGTGTTTGAAACTCTAAATCAAACACGGTTTGTGCTAGCTCCGTGAAACTTGACTAAATGAAGTAGTTCTAACTTCTATCTCTATGGTTTGTTTCCTATTGAAGTACCCCATGCACAGACTGGCGAAAAACACTTTCGTTTGAAAGGGGTTGCCAAGCTTCCAAAAAACTACTAGTTTGCTGAAATCTCAGCAAACCTTTTTTCACCAAATCTTGATGATACTTGGTGGTAATGATCAGTACACTAATCCCACTTGGCTGCCCAACTTTCACTCTTCTAGGTTCAAGCGTTCGTTTCCAGTAACACTTTGAATTTTTAGGTTTCACTCTGTTTTCTGCTATATAGATAGAAGTGTTTGAAACTCTAAATCAAACACGGTTTGTGCTAGCTCCGTGAAACTTGACCAAATGAAGTAGTTCTAAGTTCTATCTCTATGGTTTGTTTCCTCTTGATGTACCCCATGCAGAGACTGGCGAAAAACACTTTCGTTTGAAAGGGGTTGCCAAGTTTCCAAAAAACTACTAGTTTGCTGAAATCTCAGCAAACCTTTTTTCACCAAATCTTGATGATACTTGCTGGTAATGATCAGTTCACTACTCTCACTTGGCTGCCCAACTTTCACTCTTCTAGGTTCAAGCATTCGTTTCCAGTAACACTTTGAATTTTTAGGTTTCACTCTGTTTTCTCCTATATAGATAGATGTGTTTGAATCTCTAAATCAAACACGGTTTGTGCTAGCTCCTTGAAACTTGACCAAATGAAGTAGTTCTAAGTTCTATCTCTATGGTTTGTTTCTTCTTGAAGTACCCCATGCAGAGACTGGCGAAAAACACTTTCGTTTGAAAGGGGTTGCCAAGCTTCCAAAAAACTACTAGTTTGCTGAAATCTCAGCAAACATTTTTTCACCAAATCTTGATGATACTTGGTGGTAATGATCAGTTCACTAATTTCACTTGGCTGCCCAACTTTCACTCTTCTAGGTTCAAGCGTTCGTTTCCAGTAACACTTTGAATTTTTAGGTTTCACTCTGTTTTCTGCTATATAGATAGATGTGTTTGAAACTCCAAATCAAACACTGTGTGTGCTAGCTCCTTGAAACTTGACCAAATGAAGTAGTTCTAAGTTCTATCTCTATGGTTTGTTTCCTCTTGAAGTACCCCATGCAGAGACTGGCGAAAAACACTTTCGTTTGAAAGGGGTTGCCAAGCTTCCAAAAACTACTAGTTTGCTGAAATCTCAGCAAACATTTTTTCACCAAATCTAGATGATACTTGGTGGTAATGATCAGTTCACTAATCCCACTTGGCTGCCCAACTTTCACTCTTCTAGGTTCCAGCGTTCGTTTCCAGTAACACTTTGAATTTTTAGGTTTCACTCTGTTTTCTGCTATATAGATAGATATATTTGAAACTCTAAATCAAACACGGTGTGTGCTAGCTCCTTGAAACTTGACCAAATGAAGTAGTTCTAAGTTCTATCTCTATGGGTTGTTTCCTCTTGAAGTACCCCATGCAGAGACTGGCCAAAAACACTTTCGTTTGAAAGGGGTTGCCAAGCCCCCAAAAAAACTACTAGTTTGCTGAAATCTCAGCAAACCTTTTTTCACCAAATCTTGATGATACTTTGTGGTAATGATCAGTTCACTAAGCCCACTTGGCTGCCCAATTTTTACTCTTCTAGGTTGAAGCATTCGTTTCCAGTAACACTTTGAATTTTTAGGTTTCACTCTGTTTTCTGCTATATAGATAGATGTGTTTGAAACTCTAAATCAAACACGGTTTGTGCTAGCTCCATGAAATTTGACCAAATGAAGTAGTTATAAGATTTATATCTATGGTTTCTTTCCTCTTGAAGTACCCCATGCAGAGACTGGCCAAAAACACTTTCGTTTGAAAGGGGTTGCCAAGCTTCCAAAAAACTACTAGTTTGCTGAAATCTCAGCAAACCTTTTTTCACCAAATCTTGATGATACTTGGTGGTAATGATAAGTTCACTAATCCCACTTTCCTGCCCAACTTTCACTCTTCTAGGTACAAGCGTTCGTTTCCAGTAACACTTTGAATTTTTAGGTTTCACTCTGATTTCTGCTATATAGGTAGAAGTGTTTGAAACTCTAAATCAAACACGGTTTGTGCTAGCTCCGTGAAACTTGACCAAATGAAGTAGTTCTAAGTTCTATCTCTATGGTTTGTTTCCTCTTGATGTACCCCATGCAGAGACTGGCGAAAAACACTTTCGTTTGAAAGGGGTTGCCAAGTTTCCAAAAAACTACTAGTTTGCTGAAATCTCAGCAAACCTTTTTTCACCAAATCTTGATGATACTTGGTGGTAATGATCAGTTCACTAATCTCACTTGGCTGCCCAACTTTCACTCTTCTAGGTTCAAGCATTCGTTTCCAGTAACACTTTGAATTTTTAGGTTTCACTCTGTTTTCTGCTATATAGATAGATGTGTTTGAATCTCTAAATCAAACACGGTTTGTGCTAGCTCCTTGAAACTTGACCAAATGAAGTAGTTCTAAGTTCTATCTCTATGGTTTGTTTCTTCTTGAAGTACCCCATGCAGAGACTGGCGAAAAACACTTTCGTTTGAAAGGGGTTGCCAAGCTTCCAAAAAACTACTAGTTTGCTGAAATCTCAGCAAACATTTTTTCACCAAATCTTGATGATACTTGGTGGTAATGATCAGTTCACTAATTTCACTTGGGTGCCCAACTTTCACTCTTCTAGGTTCAAGCGTTCGTTTCCAGTAACACTTTGAATTTTTAGGTTTCACTCTGTTTTCTGCTATATAGATAGATGTGTTTGAAACTCCAAATCAAACACTGTGTGTGCTAGCTCCTTGAAACTTGACCAAATGAAGTAGTTCTAAGTTCTATCTCTATGGTTTGTTTCCTCTTGAAGTACCCCATGCAGAGACTGGCGAAAAACACTTTCGTTTGAAAGGGGTTGCCAAGCTTCCAAAAAACTACTAGTTTGCTGAAATCTCAGCAAACATTTTTTCACCAAATCTTGATGATACTTGGTGGTAATGATCAGTTCACTAATCCCACTTGGCTGCCCAACTTTCACTCTTCTAGGTTCCAGCGTTCGTTTCCAGTAACACTTTGAATTTTTAGGTTTCACTCTGTTTTCTGCTACATAGATAGATTTGTTTGAAACTCTAAATCAAACACGGTGTGTGCTAGCTCCTTGAAACTTGACCAAATGAAGTAGTTCTAAGTTCTATCTCTATGGTTTGTTTCCTCTTGAAGTGCCCCATGCTGAGACTGGCCAAAAACACTTTCGTTTGAAAGGGGTTGCCAAGCTTCCAAAAAACTACTAGTTTGCTGAAATCTCAGCAAACCTTTTTTCACCAAATCTTGATGATACTTTGTGGTAATGATCAGTTCACTAAGCCAACTTGGCTGCCCAATTTTTACTCTTCTAGGTTGAAGCATTCGTTTCCAGTAACACTTTGAATTTTTAGGTTTCACTCTGTTTTCTGCTATATAGATAGATGTGTTTGAAACTCTAAATCAAACACGGTTTGTGCTAGCTCCTTGAAATTTGACCAAATGAAGTAGTTCTAAGATTTATATCTATGGTTTGTTTCCTCTTGAAGTACCCCATGCAGAGACTGGCGAAAAACACTTTCGTTTGAAAGGGGTTGCCAAGCTTCCAAAAAACTACTAGTTTGCTGAAATCTCAGCAAACATTTTTTCACCGAATCTTCATGATACTTGGTGGTAATGATCAGTTCACTAATCCCACTTGGCTGCCCAACTTTCACTCTTCTAGGATCCAGCGTTCGTTTCCAGTAACACTTTGAATTTTTAGGTTTCACTCTGTTTTCTGCTATATAGATAGATGTGTTTGAAACGCTAAATCAAACACGGTGTGTGCTAGCTCCTTGAAACTTGACCAAATGAAGTAGTTCTAAGTTCTATCTCTATGGTTTGTTTCCTCTTGAAGTACCCCATGCAGAGACTCGCCAAAAACACTTTCGTTTGAAAGGGGTTGCCAAGCTTCCAAAAAAATACTAGTTTGCTGAAATCTCAGCAAACATTTTTTCACCAAATCTTGATGATACTTGGTGGTAATGATCAGTTCACTAATCCCACTTGGCTGCCCAACTTTCACTCTTCTAGGTTCCAGCGTTCGTTTCCAGTAACACTTTGATTTTTAGGTTTCACTCTGTTTTCTGCTATATAGATAGATGTGTTTGAAACTCTAAATCAAACACGGTGTGTGCTAGCTCCTTGAAACTTGACCAAATGAAGTAGTTCTAAGTTCTATCTCTATGGTTTGTTTCCTCTTGAAGTACCCCATGCAGAGACTGGCAAAAAACACTTTTGTTTGAAAGGGGTTGCCAAGCTTATAAAAAACTACTAGTTTGCTGAAATCTCAGCCAACCTTTTTCACCAAATCTTGATGATACTTGGTGGTAATGATCAGTTCACTATTCCCACTTGGCTGCCCAACTTTCACTCTTCTAGGTTCCAGCGTTCGTTTCCAGTAACACTTTGAATTTTTAGGTTTCACTCTGTTTTCTGCTATATAGATAGTTGTGTTTGAAACTCTAAATCAAACACGGTGTGTGGTAGCTCCTTGAAACTTGACCAAATGAAGTAGTTCTAAGTTCTACTTCTATGGTTTGTTTCCTCTTGAAGTACACCATGCAGAGACTGGCCAAAAACACTTTCATTTGAACGGGGTTGCCAAGCTTCCAAAAAACTACTAGTTTGCTGAAATCTCAGACAACCTTTTTTCACCAAATCTTGATGATACTTGGTGGTAATGATCAGTTCACTAAGCCCACTTGGCTGCCCAACTTTCACTCTTCTAGGTTCCAGCGTTCGTTTCCAGTAACACTTTGAATTTTTAGGTTTCACTCTGTTTTCTGCTATATAGATAGATGTGTTTGAAACTCTAAATCAAACACGGTGTGTGCTAGCTCCTTGAAACTTGACCAAATGAAGTAATTCTAAGTTCTATCTCTATGGTTTGTTTCCTCTTGAAGTACCCCATGCAGAGACTGGCCAAAAACACTTTCGTTTGAAAGGGGTTGCCAAGCTTCCAAAAAACTACTAGTTTGCTGAAATCTCAGCAAACCTTTTTTCACCAAATCTTGATGATACTTGGTGGTAATGATCAGTTCACTAAGCCCACTTGGCTGCCCAATTTTTACTCTTCTAGGTTGAAGCATTCGTTTCCAGTAACACTTTGAATTTTTAGGTTTCACTCTGTTTTCTGCTATATAGATAGATGTGTTTGAAACTTTAAATCAAACACGGTTTGTGCTAGCTCCTTGAAATTTGACCAAATGAAGTAGTTCTAAGATTTATATCTATGGTTTGTTTCCTCTTGAAGTACCCCATGCAGAGACTGGCGAAAAACACTTTCGTTTGAAAGGGGTTGCCAAGCTTCCAAAAAACTACTAGTTTGCTGAAATCTCAGCAAACATTTTTTCACCAAATCTTGATGATACTTGGTGGTAATGATCAGTTCACTAATCCCACTTGGCTGCCCAACTTTCACTCTTCTAGGTTCAAGCGTTCGTTTCCAGTAACACTTTGAATTTTAGGTTTCACTCTATTTTCTGCTATATAGATAGATGTGTTTGAAACTCTAAATCAAACACGGTGTGTGCTAGCTCATTGAAACTTGACCAAATGAAGTAGTTCTAAGTTCTATCTCTATGGTTTGTTTCCTCTTGAAGTACCCCATGCAGAGACTGGCGAAAAACACTTTCGTTTGAAAGGGGTTGCCAAGCTTCCAAAAAACTACTAGTGTGCTGAAATCTCAGCAAGCATTTTTCACCAAATCTTGATGATACTTGGTGGTAATGATCAGTTCACTAATCCCACTTGGCTGCCCAACTGTCACTCTTCTAGGTTCCAGCGTTCGTTTCCAGTAACACTTTGAATTTTTAGGTTTCACTCTGTTTTCTGCTATATAGATAGATGTGTTTGAAACTCTAAATCAAACACGGTGTGTGCTAGCTCCTTGAAACTTGACCAAATGAAGTAGTTCTAAGTTCTATCTCTATGGTTTGTTTCCTCTTGAAGTACCCCATGCAGAGACTGGCGAAAAACACTTTCGTTTGAAAGGGGTTGCCAAGCTTCCAAAAAACTACTAGTTTGCTGAAATCTCAGCAAACCTTTTTTCACCAAATCTTGATGATACTTGGTGGTAATGATCAGTTCACTAAGCCCACTTGGCTGCCCAATTTTTACTCTTCTAGGTTGAAGCATTCGTTTCCAGTAACACTTTGAAATTTTAGGTTTCACTCTGTTTTCTGCTACATAGATAGATGTGTTTGAAACTCTAAATCAAACACGGTTTGTGCTAGCTCCTTGAAATTTGACCAAATGAAGTAGTTCTAAGATTTATATCTATGGTTTGTTTCCTCTTGAAGTACCCCATGCAGAGACTGGCGAAAAACACTTTCGTTTGAAAGGGGTTGCCAAGCTTCCAAAAAACTACTAGTTTGCTGAAATCTCAGCAAACATTTTTTCACCAAATCTTGATGATACTTGGTGGTAATGATCAGTTCACTAATCCCACTTGGCTGCCCAACTTTCACTCTTCTAGGTTCAAGGCGTTCGTTTCCAGTAACACTTTGAATTTTTAGGTTTCACTCTATTTTCTGCTATATAGATAGATGTGTTTGAAACTCTAAATCAAACACGGTGTGTGCTAGCTCCTTGAAACTTGACCAAATGAAGTAGTTCTAAGTTCTATCTCTAGGGTTTGTTTCCTCTTGAAGTACCCCATGCAGAGACTGGCGAAAAACACTTTCGTTTGAAAGGGGTTGCCAAGCTTCCAAAAAACTACTAGTTTGCTGAAATCTCAGCAAACATTTTTTCACCAAAACTTGATGATACTTGGTGGTAATGATCAGTTCACTAATCCCACTTGGCTGCCCAACTTTCACTCTTCTAGGTTCCAGCGTTCGTTTCCAGTAACACTTTGATTTTTTAGGTTTCACTCTGTTTTCTGCTATATAGATAGATGTGTTTGAAACGCTAAATCAAACACGGTGTGTGCTAGCTCCTTGAAACTTGACCAAATGAAGTAGTTCTAAGTTCTATCTCTATGGTTTGTTTCCTCTTGAAGTACCCCATGCAGAGACTGGCGAAAAACACTTTCGTTTGAAAGGGGTTGCCAAGCTTCCAAAAAACTACTAGTTTGCTGAAATCTCAGCAAACATTTTTTCACCAAATCTTGATGATACTTGGTGGTAATGATCAGTTCACTAATCCCACTTGGCTGCCCAACTTTCACTCTTCTAGGTTCAAGCGTTCGTTTCCAGTAACACTTTGAATTTTTAGGTTTCACTCTATTTTCTGCTATATAGATAGATGTGTTTGAAACTCTAAATCAAACACGGTGTGTGCTAGCTCATTGAAACTTGACCAAATGAAGTAGTTCTAAGTTCTATCTCTATGGTTTGTTTCCTCTTGAAGTACCCCATGCAGAGACTGGCGAAAAACACTTCGTTGAAAGGGGTTGCCAAGCTTCCAAAAAACTACTAGTTTGCTGAAATCTCAGCAAGCATTTTTCACCAAATCTTGATGATACTTGGTGGTAATGATCAGTTCACTAATCCCACTTGGCTGCCCAACTGTCACTCTTCTAGGTTCCAGCGTTCGTTTCCAGTAACACTTTGAATTTTTAGGTTTCACTCTGTTTTCTGCTATATAGATAGATGTGTTTGAAACTCTAAATCAAACACGGTGTGTGCTAGCTCCTTGAAACTTGACCAAATGAAGTAGTTCTAAGTTCTATCTCTATGGTTTGTTTCCTCTTGAAGTACCCCATGCAGAGACTGGCGAAAAACACTTTCGTTTGAAAGGGGTTGCCAAGCTTCCAAAAAACTACTAGTTTGCTGAAATCTCAGCAAACCTTTTTTCACCAAATCTTGATGATACTTGGTGGTAATGATCAGTTCACTAAGCCCACTTGGCTGCCCAATTTTTACTCTTCTAGGTTGAAGCATTCGTTTCCAGTAACACTTTGAAATTTTAGGT
>NW_027510248.1:0-35296 GCF_048772815.1 Callospermophilus lateralis
ACTTTCACTCTTCTAGGTTCAAGCATTCGTTTCCAGTAACACTTTGAATTTTTAGGTTTCACTCTGTTTTCTGCTATATAGATAGATGTGTTTGAAACTCTAAATCAAACACGGTTTGTGCTAGCTCCTTGAAACTTGACAAAATGAAGTAGTTCTAAGTTCTATCTCTATGGTTTGTTTCCTCTTGAAGTATCCCATGCAGAGACTGGCGAAAAACACTTTCATTTGAAAGGGGTTGCCAAGCTTCCAAAAAACTACTAGTTTGCTGAAATCTAAGCAAACATTTTTTTACCAAATCTTGATGGTACTTGGTGGTAATGATCAGTTCACTAATCTCACTTGGCTGCCCAACTTTCAATCTTCTAGGTTCAAGCGTTCGTTTCCACTAACACTTTGAATTTTTAGGTTTCACTCTGTTTTCTGCTATATAGATAGATGTGTTTGAAACTCTAAATCAAACACGGTTTGTGCTAGCTCCTTGAAATTTGACCAAATGAAGTAGTTCTAAGTTCTATCTCTATGGTTGTTTCCTCTTGAAGTACCCCATGCAGAGACTGGCGAAAAACATTTTCGTTTGAAAGGGGTTGCCAAGCTTCCAAAAAACTACTAGTTTGCTGAAATCTCAGCAAACATTTTTTCACCAAATCTTGATGATACTTTGTGGTAATGATCAGTTCACTAATCCCACTTGGCTGCCCAATTTTTATTCTTCTAGGTTGAAGCATTCGTTTCCAGTAACAGTTTGAATTTTTAGGTTTCACTCTGTTTTCTCATACATAGTTAGCTGTGTTTGGAATTCTAAATCAAACACGGTTTGTGCTAGATCCTTGAAACTTGACAAAATGAAGTAGTTCTAAGTTCTATCTCTATGGTTTGTTTAAGCTTGAAATATCTCATGCAGAGACTGGCGAAAAACACTTTCGTTTGAAAGGGGTTGCCAAGCTTCCAAAAAACTACTAGTTTCCTGAAATCTCAGCAAACATTTTTTCAACAAATCTTGATGATACTTGGTGGTAATGATCAGTTCACTAATCACACTTGGCTGCCCAACTTTCACTCTTCTAGGTTCAAGCGTTCGTTTCCAGTAACACTTTGAATTTTTAGGTTTCACTCTGTTTTCTGCTACATACATAGATGTGTTTGAAACTCTAAATCAAACACGGTTTGTGCTAGCTCCGTGAAACTTGACCAAATGAAGTAGTTCTAAGTTCTATCTCTATGGTTTGTTTCCTCTTGAAGTACCCCATGCAGAGACTGGCGAAAAACACTTTCGTTTGAAAGAGGTTGCCAAGCTTCCAAAAAACTACTAGTTTGATGAAATCTCAGCAAACATTTTTTCACCAAATCATGATGATACTTGGTGGTAATGATCAGTTCACTAATCTCACTTGGCTGCCCAACTTTCACTCTTCTAGGTTCAAGCGTTCGTTTCCAGTAACACTTTGAATTTTTAGGTTTCACTCTGTTTTCTGCTATATAGATCGATGTGTTTGAAACTCTAAATAAAACACGGTTTGTGCTAGGTCCTTAAAACTTGACAAAATGAAGTAGTTCTAAGTTCTATCTTTTCGGTTTGTTTCCTCTTGAAGTACCCCATGCAGAGAATGGTGAAAAACACTTTCGTTTGAAAGGGTTTGCCAAGCTTCCAAAAAACTACTAGTGTGCTGAAATCTCAGCAAAAATTTTTCTCACCAAATCTTGATGATACTTGGTGGTAATGATCAGTTCACTAATCTCACTTGGCTGCCCAACTTTCACTCTTCTAGGTTCAAGCATTCGTTTCCAGTAACACTTTGAATTTTTAGGTTTCACTCTGATTTCTGCTATATAGATAGATGTGTTTGAAACTCTAAATCAAACACGGTTTGTGCTAGCTCCTTGAAACTTGACCAAATGAAGTAATTCTAAGTTTTATCTCTATGGTTTGTTTCCTCTTGAAGTACCCCATGCAGAGACTGGCCAAAAACACTTTCGTTTGAAAGGGGTTGCCAAGCTTCCAAAAAACTACTAGTTTGCTGAAATCTCAGCAAACATTTTTTCACCAAATCTTGATGATACTTGGTGGTAATGATCAGTTCACTAATCCCACTTGGCTGCCCAATTTTTATTCTTCTAGGTTGAAGCATTCGTTTCCAGTAACACTTTGAATTTTTATTTTTCACTCTGTTTTCTGCTATATAGATAGATGTGTTTGAAACACTAAATCAAACACGGTTTGTGCTAGCTCCTTGAATCTTGACCTAATGAAGTAGTTCTAAGTTCTATCTCTATGTTTTGTTTCCTCTTGAAGTACCCCATGCAGAGACTGGCGAAAAACACTTTCGTTTGAAAGGGGTTGCCAAGCTTCCAAAAAACTACTAGTTTCCTGAAATCTCAGCAAACATTTTTTCACCAAATCTTGATGATACTTGGTGGTAATGATCAGTTCACTAAGCCCACTTGGCTGCCCAATTTTTACTCTTCTAGGTTCAAGCGTTCGTTTCCAGTAACAGTTTGAATTTTTAGGTTTCACTCTGTTTTCTGCTATATAGATAGATGTGTTTGAAACTCTAAATCAAACACGGTTTGTGCTAGCTCCTTGAAACTTGACAAAATGAAGTAGTTCTAAGTTCTATCTCTATGGTTTGTTTCCTCTTGAAGTACCCCATGCAGAGACTGGCGAAAAACACTTTCGTTTGAAAGGGGTTGCCAAGCTTCCAAAAAACTACTCGTTTGATGAAATCTCAGCAAATATTTTTTCACCAAATCTTGATGATACTTGGTGGTAATGATCAGTTCACGAATCCCACTTGGCTGCCCAACTTTTACTCTTCTAGGTTCAAGCGTTCGTTTCCAGTAACACTTTGAAATTTAGGTTTCACTCTGTTTTCTGCTATATAGAGAGATGTGTTTGAAACTCTAAATCAAACACGGTTTGTGCTAGCTCCTTGAAACTTTACCAAATGAAGTAGTTCTATGTTCCATCTCTATGGTTTGTTTCCTCTTGAAGTACACCATGCAGAGACTGGCGAAAAACACTTTCGTTTGAAAGGGGTGGCCAAGCTTCCAAAAAACTACTAGTTTGCTGAAATCTCAGCAAAACTTTTTTCACCAAATCTTAATGATACTTGGTGGTAATGATCAGTTCACTAATCCCACTGGGCTACCCAATTTTTATTCTTCTAGGTTGAAGCATTCGTTTCCAGTAACACTTTGAATTTTTAGGTTTCACTCTGTTTTCTGCTATATAGATAGATGTGTTTGAAACTCTAAATCAAACACGGTTTGTGCTAGCTCCTTGAAATTTGACCAAATGAAGTAGTTCTAAGTTTTATCTCTATGGTTTGTTTCCTCTTGAAGTACCCCATGCAGAGACTGGCGAAAAACCCTTTCGTTTGAAAGGGGTTGCCAAGCTTCCAAAAAACTACTAGTTTGCTGAAATCTCAGCAAACATTTTTTCACCAAATCTTGATGATACTTGGTGGTAATGATCAGTTGACTAATCCCTCTTGGCTGCCCAATTTTTATTCTTCTAGGTTGAAGCATTCGTTTCCAGTAACAGTTTGAATTTTTAGGTTTCACTCTGTTTTCTTATACATAGATAGCTGTGTTTGGAATTCTAAATCCAACACGGTTTGTGCTAGCTCCTTGAAACTTGACCAAATGAGGTAGTTCTAAGTTCTATCTCTATGGTTTGTTTCCTCTTGAAATACCCCATGCAGAGACTGGCGAAAAACACTTTAGTTTGAAAGGGGTTGCCAAGCTTCCAAAAACCTACTAGTTTGCTGAAATATCAGCAAATATTTTTTCACCAAATCTTGATGATACTTGGTGGTAATGATCAGTTCACTAATCCCACTTGGCTGCCCAACTTTCATTCTTCTAGGTTCAAGCGTTTGTTTCCAGTAACACTTTGAATTTTTAGGTTTCACTCTGTTTTCTGCTATATAGATAGATGTGTTTTAAACTCTGAATCAAACACGGTTTGTGCTAGCTCCGTGAAACTTGACAAAATGAAGTAGTTCTAAGTTTTATCTCTATGGTTTGTTTCCTCTTGAAGTACCCCATGCAGAGACTGGCCAAAAACACTTTCGTTTGAAAGGGGTTGCCAAGCTTCCAAAAAACTACTAGTTTGCTGAAATCTCAGGAAACCTTTTTTCACCAAATCTTGATGATACTTGGTGGTAATGATCAGTTCACTAATCTCACTTGGCTGACCAACTTTCACTCTTCTAGGTTCAAGCGTTCGTTTCCAGTAACACTTTGAATTTTTAGGTTTCACTCTGTTTTCTGCTATATAGATAGATGTGTTTGAAACTCTAAATCAAACACGGTTTGTGCTAGCTCCTTGAAACTTGAACAAATGAAGAAGTTCTAAGTTCTATCTCTATGGTTTGTTTCCTCTTGAAGTACCCCATGCAGAGACTGGCGAAAAACACTTTCGTTTGAAAGGGGTTGCCAAGCTTCCAAAAAACTACTAGTTTGCTGAAATCTCAGCAAACATTTTTTCACCAAATCTTGATGATACTTGGTGGTAATGATCAGTTCACTAATCCCACTTGGCTGACCAATTTTTATTCTTCTAGGTTGAAGCATTCGTTTCCAGTAACACTTTGAATTTTTAGGTTTCACTCTGTTTTCTGCTATATAGATAGATGTGTTTGAAACACTAAATCAAACACGGTTTGTGCTAGCTCCGTGAAACTTGACAAAATAAGTAGTTCTAAGTTCTATCTCTATGGTTTGTTTCCTCTTGAAGTACCCCATGCAGAGAGTGGCGAAAAACACTTTCGTTTGAAAGGGGTTGCCAAGCTTCCAAAAAACTACTAGTTTGCTGAAATCTCAGCAAACATTTTTTCAACAAATCTTGATGATACTTGGTGGTAATGATCAGTTCACTAATCCCAATTGGCTGCCCAATTTTTATTCTTCTAGGTTGAAGCATTCGTTTCCAGTAACAGTTTGAATTTTTAGGATTCACTCTGTTTTCTCATACATAGATAGCTGTGTTTGGAATTCTAAATCAAACACGGTTTGTGCTACCTCCGTGATACTTGACCAAATGAAGTAGTTCTAAGTTCTATCTCTATGGTTTGTTTCCTCTTGAAGTACCCCATGCAGAGACTGGCGAAAAACACTTTCGTTTGAAAGGGGTTGCCAAGCTTCCAAAAAACTACTAGATTGATGAAATCTCAGCAAACATTTTTTCACCAAATCTTGATGATACTTGGTGGTAATGATCAGTTCACGAATCCCACTTGGCTGCCCAACTTTTACTCTTCTAGGTTCAAGCGTTCGTTTCCAGTAACACTTTGAAATTTAGGTTTCACTCTGTTTTCTGCTATATAGAGAGATGTGTTTGAAACTCTAAATCAAACACGGTTTGTGCTAGCTCCTTGAAACTTTACCAAATGAAGTAGTTCTATGTTCCATCTCTATGGTTTGTTTCCTCTTGAAGTACACCATGCAGAGAGTGGTGAAAAACACTTTCGTTTGAAAGGGGTGGCCAAGAGTCCAAAAAACTACTAGTTTGCTGAAATCTCAGCAAAACTTTTTTCACCAAATCTTAATGATACTTGGTGGTAATGATCAGTTCACTAATCCAACTTGGCTACCCAATTTTTATTCTTCTAGGTTGAAGCATTCGTTTCCAGTAACACTTTGAATTTTTAGGTTTCACTCTGTTTTCTGCTATATAGATAGATGTGTTTGAAACTCTAAATCAAACACGGTTTGTGCTAGCTCCTTGAAATTTGACCAAATGAAGTAGTTCTAAGTTTTATCTCTATGGTTTGTTTCCTCTTGAAGTACCCCATGCAGAGACTGGCGAAAAACACTTTCGTTTGAAAGGGGTTGCCAAGCTTTCAAAAAACTACTAGTTTGCTGAAATCTCAGCAAACATTTTTTCACCAAATCTTGATGATACTTGGTGGTAATGATCAGTTGACTAATCCCTCTTGGCTGCCCAATTTTTATTCTTCTAGGTTGAAGCATTCGTTTCCAGTAACAGTTTGAATTTTTAGGTTTCACTCTGTTTTCTTATACATAGATAGCTGTGTTTGGAATTCTAAATCCAACACGGTTTGTGCTAGCTCCTTGAAACTTGACCAAATGAGGTAGTTCTAAGTTCTATCTCTATGGTTTGTTTTCTCTTGAAATACCCCATGCAGAGACTGGCGAAAAACACTTTCGATTGAGAGGGGTTGCCAAGCTTCCAAAAAACTACTAGTTTGCTGAAATCTCAGCAAATATTTTTTCACCAAATCTTGATGATACTTGGTGGTAATGATCAGTTCACTAATCCCACTTGGCTGCCCAACTTTCATTCTTCTAGGTTCAAGCGTTCGTTTCCAGTAACACTTTGAATTTTTATGTTTCACTCTGTTTTCTGCTATATAGATAGATGTGTTTGAAACTCTGAATCAAACACGGTTTGTGCTAGCTCCGTGAAACTTGACAAAATGAAGTAGTTCTAAGTTCTATCTCTATGGTTTGTTTCCTCTTGAAGTACCCCATGCAGAGACTGGCGAAAAACACTTTCGTTTGAAAGGGGTTGCCAAGCTTCCAAAAAACTACTAGTTTGCTGAAATCTCAGCAAACATTTTTTCACCAAATCTTGATGATACTTGGTGGTAATGATCAGTTCACTAATCCCACTTGCCTGCCCAACTTTCATTCTTCTAGGTTCAAGCGTTCGTTTCCAGTAACACTTTGAATTTTTATGTTTCACTCTGTTTTCTGCTATATAGATAGATGTGTTTGAAACTCTAAATCAAACACGGTTTGTGCTAGCTCCTTGAAACTTGACCAAATGAAGTAGTTCTAAGTTCTATCTCTATGGTTTGTTTCTTCTTGAAGTACCCCATGCAGAGACTGGCGAAAAACACTTTCGTTTGAAAGGGGTTGCCAAGCTTCCAAAAAACTACTAGTTTGATGAAATCTCAGCAAACATTCTTTCACCAAATCTTGATGATACTTGGTGGTAATGATCATTTCACTAATCCCACTTGGCTGCCCAACTTTCACTCTTCTAGGTTCAAGCGTTCGTTTCCAGTGACACTTTGAATTTTTAGGTTTCACTCTGTTTTCTGCTATATAGATAGATGTGTTTGAAACTCTAAATCAAACACGGTTTGTGCTAGCTCCTTGAAACTTTACCAAATGAAGTAGTTCTATGTTCCATCTCTATGGTTTGTTTCCTCTTGAAGTACCCCATGCAGAGACTGGCGAAAAACACTTTCGTTTGAAAGGGGTTGCCAAGCTTCCAAAAAACTACTAGATTGATGAAATCTCAGCAAACATTTTTTCACCAAATCTTGATGATACTTGGTGGTAATGATCAGTTCACGAATCCCACTTGGCTGCCCAACTTTTACTCTTCTAGGTTCAAGCGTTCGTTTCCAGTAACACTTTGAAATTTAGGTTTCACTCTGTTTTCTGCTATATAGAGAGATGTGTTTGAAACTCTAAATCAAACACGGTTTGTGCTAGCTCCTTGAAACTTTACCAAATGAAGTAGTTCTATGTTCCATCTCTATGGTTTGTTTCCTCTTGAAGTACACCATGCAGAGAGTGGTGAAAAACACTTTCGTTTGAAAGGGGTGGCCAAGAGTCCAAAAAACTACTAGTTTGCTGAAATCTCAGCAAAACTTTTTTCACCAAATCTTAATGATACTTGGTGGTAATGATCAGTTCACTAATCCAACTTGGCTACCCAATTTTTATTCTTCTAGGTTGAAGCATTCGTTTCCAGTAACACTTTGAATTTTTAGGTTTCACTCTGTTTTCTGCTATATAGATAGATGTGTTTGAAACTCTAAATCAAACACGGTTTGTGCTAGCTCCTTGAAATTTGACCAAATGAAGTAGTTCTAAGTTTTATCTCTATGGTTTGTTTCCTCTTGAAGTACCCCATGCAGAGACTGGCGAAAAACACTTTCGTTTGAAAGGGGTTGCCAAGCTTTCAAAAAACTACTAGTTTGCTGAAATCTCAGCAAACATTTTTTCACCAAATCTTGATGATACTTGGTGGTAATGATCAGTTGACTAATCCCTCTTGGCTGCCCAATTTTTATTCTTCTAGGTTGAAGCATTCGTTTCCAGTAACAGTTTGAATTTTTAGGTTTCACTCTGTTTTCTTATACATAGATAGCTGTGTTTGGAATTCTAAATCCAACACGGTTTGTGCTAGCTCCTTGAAACTTGACCAAATGAGGTAGTTCTAAGTTCTATCTCTATGGTTTGTTTTCTCTTGAAATACCCCATGCAGAGACTGGCGAAAAACACTTTCGATTGAGAGGGGTTGCCAAGCTTCCATAAAACTACTAGTTTGCTGAAATCTCAGCAAATATTTTTTCACCAAATCTTGATGATACTTGGTGGTAATGATCAGTTCACTAATCCCACTTGGCTGCCCAACTTTCATTCTTCTAGGTTCAAGCGTTCGTTTCCAGTAACACTTTGAATTTTTATGTTTCACTCTGTTTTCTGCTATATAGATAGATGTGTTTGAAACTCTGAATCAAACACGGTTTGTGCTAGCTCCGTGAAACTTGACAAAATGAAGTAGTTCTAAGTTCTATCTCTATGGTTTGTTTCCTCTTGAAGTACCCCATGCAGAGACTGGCGAAAAACACTTTCGTTTGAAAGGGGTTGCCAAGCTTCCAAAAAACTACTAGTTTGCTGAAATCTCAGCAAACATTTTTTCACCAAATCTTGATGATACTTGGTGGTAATGATCAGTTCACTAATCCCACTTGCCTGCCCAACTTTCATTCTTCTAGGTTCAAGCGTTCGTTTCCAGTAACACTTTGAATTTTTATGTTTCACTCTGTTTTCTGCTATATAGATAGATGTGTTTGAAACTCTAAATCAAACACGGTTTGTGCTAGCTCCTTGAAACTTGACCAAATGAAGTAGTTCTAAGTTCTATCTCTATGGTTTGTTTCTTCTTGAAGTACCCCATGCAGAGACTGGCGAAAAACACTTTCGTTTGAAAGGGGTTGCCAAGCTTCCAAAAAACTACTAGTTTGATGAAATCTCAGCAAACATTCTTTCACCAAATCTTGATGATACTTGGTGGTAATGATCATTTCACTAATCCCACTTGGCTGCCCAACTTTCACTCTTCTAGGTTCAAGCGTTCGTTTCCAGTGACACTTTGAATTTTTAGGTTTCACTCTGTTTTCTGCTATATAGATAGATGTGTTTGAAACTCTAAATCAAACACGGTTTGTGCTAGCTCCTTGAAACTTTACCAAATGAAGTAGTTCTATGTTCCATCTCTATGGTTTGTTTCCTCTTGAAGTACACCATGCAGAGACTGGCGAAAAACACTTTCGTTTGAAAGGGGTGGCCAAGCTTCCAAAAAACTACTAGTTTGCTGAAATCTCAGCAAACATTTTTTCACCAAATCTTGATGATACTTGGTGGTAATGATCAGTTCACCTAGCCCACTTGGCTGCCCAATTTTTACTCTTCTAGGTTCAAGCGTTCGTTTCAAGTAACACTTTGAATTTTTAGGTTTCACTCTGTTTTCTGCTATATAGATAGATGTGTTTGAAACTCTAAATCAAACACGGTTTGTGCTAGCTCCTTGAAACTTGACCAAATGAAGTAGTTCTATGTTCCATCTCTATGGTTTGTTTCCTCTTGAAGTACACCATGCAGAGACTGGCGAAAAACACTTTCGTTTGAAAGGGGTGGCCAAGCTTCCAAAAAACTACTAGTTTGCTGAAATCTCAGCAAAACTTTTTTCACCAAATCTTAATGATACTTGGTGGTAATGATTAGTTCACTAATCCCACTTGGCTACCCAATTTTTATTTTTATAGGTTGAAGCATTCGTTTCCAGTAACACTTTGAATTTTTAGGTTTCACTCTGTTTTCTGCTATATAGATAGATGTGTTTGAAACTCTAAATCAAACACGGTTTGTGCTAGCTCCTTGAAATTTGACCAAATGAAGAAGTTCTAAGTTCTATCTCTATGGTTTGTTTCCTCTTGAAGTACCCCATGCAGAGACTGGCGAAAAACACTTTCGTTTGAAAGGGGTTGCCAAGCTTCCAAAAAACTACTAGTTTGCTGAAATCTCAGCAAACATTTTTTCACCAAATCTTGATGATACTTGGTGGTAATGATCAGTTGACTAATCCCTCTCTTCTGCCCAATTTTTATTCTTCTAGGTTGAAGCGTTCGTTTCCAGTAACACTTTGAATTTTTAGGTTTCACTCTGTTTTCTGCTATATAGATAGATGTGTTTTAAACTCTGAATCAAACACGGTTTGTGCTAGCTCCTTGAAACTTGACCAAATGAAGTAGTTCTAAGTTTTATCTCTATGGTTTGTTTCCTCTTGAAGTAAACCATGGAGAGACTGGCCAAAAACACTTTCGTTTGAAAGGGGTTGCCAAGCTTCCAAAAAACTACTTGTTTGCTGAAATCTCAGGAAACCTTTTTTCACCAAATCTTGATGATACTTGGTGGTATTGATCAGTTCACTAATCTCACTTGGTGCCCAACTTTCACTCTTCTAGGTTCAAGCGTTCGTTTCCAGTAACACTTTGAATTTTTAGGTTTCACTCTGTTTTCTGCTATATAGATAGATGTGTTTGAAACTCTAAATCAAACACGGTTTGTGCTAGCTCCTTGAAACTTGACCAAATGAAGAAGTTCTAAGTTCTATCTCTATGGTTTGTTTCCTCTTGAAGTACCCCATGCAGAGACTGGCGAAAAACACTTTCGTTTGAAAGGGGTTGCCAAGCTTCCAAAAAACTACTAGTTTGCTGAAATCTCAGCAAACATTTTTTCACCAAATCTTGATGACACTTGGTGGTAATGATCAGTTCACTAATCCCACTTGGCTGCCCAATTTTTATTCTTCTAGGTTGAAGCATTCGTTTCCAGTAACACTTTGAATTTTTAGGTTTCACTCTGTTTTCTGCTATATAGATAGATGTGTTTGAAACACTAAATCAATCACGGTTTGTGCTAGCTCCGTGAAACTTGACAAAATAAGTAGTTCTAAGTTCTATCTCTATGGTTTGTTTCCTCTTGAAGTACCCCATGCAGAGAGTGGCGAAAAACACTTTCGTTTGAAAGGGGTTGCCAAGCTTCCAAAAAACTACTAGTTTGCTGAAATCTCAGCAAACATTTTTTCAACAAATCTTGATGATACTTGGTGGTAATGATCAGTTCACTAATCCCAATTGGCTGCCCAATTTTTATTCTTCTAGGTTGAAGCATTCGTTTCCAGTAACAGTTTGAATTTTTAGGATTCACTCTGTTTTCTCATACATAGATAGCTGTGTTTGGAATTCTAAATCAAACACGGTTTGTGCTAGCTCCGTGATACTTGACCAAATGAAGTAGTTCTAAGTTCTATCTCTATGGTTTGTTTCCTCTTGAAGTACCCCATGCAGAGACTGGCGAAAAACACTTTCGTTTGAAAGGGGTTGCCAAGCTTCCAAATAACTACTAGTTTGATGAAATCTCAGCAAACATTTTTTCACCAAATCTTGATGATACTTGGTGGTAATGATCAGTTCACGAATCCCACTTGGCTGCCCAACTTTTACTCTTCTAGGTTCAAGCGTTCGTTTCCAGTAACACTTTGAAATTTAGGTTTCACTCTGTTTTCTGCTATATAGAGAGATGTGTTTGAAACTCTAAATCAAACACGGTTTGTGCTAGCTCCTTGAAACTTTACCAAATGAAGTAGTTCTATGTTCCATCTCTATGGTTTGTTTCCTCTTGAAGTACACCATGCAGAGAGTGGCGAAAAACACTTTCGTTTGAAAGGGGTGGCCAAGCTTCCAAAAAACTACTAGTTTGCTGAAATCTCAGCAAAACTTTTTTCACCAAATCTTAATGATACTTGGTGGTAATGATCAGTTCACTAATCCCACTTGGCTACCCAATTTTTATTCTTCTAGGTTGAAGCATTCGTTTCCAGTAACACTTTGAATTTTTAGGTTTCACTCTGTTTTCTGCTATATAGATAGATGTGTTTGAAACTCTAAATCAAACACGGTTTGTGCTAGCTCCTTGAAATTTGACCAAATGAAGTAGTTCTAAGTTTTATCTCTATGGTTTGTTTCCTATGAAGTACCCCATGCAGAGACTGGCGAAAAACACTTTCGTTTTAAAGAGGTTGCCAAGCTTTCAAAAAACTACTAGTTTGCTGAAATCTCAGCAAACATTTTTTCACCAAATCTTGATGATACTTGGTGGTAATGATCAGTTGACTAATCCCTCTTGGCTGCCCAATTTTTATTCTTCTAGGTAGAAGCATTCGTTTCCAGTAACAGTTTGAATTTTTAGGTTTCACTCTGTTTTCTTATACATAGATAGCTGTGTTTGGAATTCTAAATCCAACACGGTTTGTGCTAGCTCCTTGAAACTTGACCAAATGAGGTAGTTCTAAGTTCTATCTCTATGGTTTGTTTCCTCTTGAAATACCCCATGCAGAGACTGGCGAAAAACACTTTCGTTTGAGAGGGGTTGCCAAGCTTCCAAAAAACTACTAGTTTGCTGAAATCTCAGCAAACATTTTTTCACCAAATCTTGATGATACTTGGTGGTAATGATCAGTTCACTAATCCCACTTGGCTGCCCAACTTTCATTCTTCTAGGTTCAAGCGTTCGTTTCCAGTAACACTTTGAATTTTTAGGTTTCACTCTGTTTTCTGCTATATAGATAGATGTGTTTGAAACTCTGAATCAAACACGGTTTGTGCTAGCTCCGTGAAACTTGACCAAATGAAGTAGTTCTAAGTTCTATCTCTATGGTTTGTTTCCTCTTGAAGTACCCCATGCAGAGACTGGCGAAAAACACTTTCGTTTGAAAGGGGTTGCCAAGCTTCCAAAAAACTACTAGTTTGCTGAAATCTCAGCAAACATTTTTTCACCAAATCTTGATGATACTTGGTGGTAATGATCAGTTCACTAATCCCACTTGGCTGCCCAACTTTCACTCTTCTAGGTTCAAGCGTTCGTTTCCAGTGACACTTTGAATTTTTAGGTTTCACTCTGTTTTCTGCTATATAGATAGATGTGTTTGAAACTCTAAATCAAACACGGTTTGTGCTAGCTCCTTGAAACTTGACCAAATGAAGTAGTTCTAAGTTCTATCTCTATGGTTTGTTTTCTCTTGAAGTACCCCATGCAGAGACTGGCGAAAAACACTTTCGTTTGAAAGGGGTGGCCAAGCTTCCAAAAAACTACTAGTTTGCTGAAATCTCAGCAAACATTTTTTCACCAAATCTTGATGATACTTGGTGGTAATGATCAGTTCAACTAGCCCACTTGGCTGCCCAATTTTTACTCTTCTAGGTTCAAGCGTTCGTTTCAAGTAACACTTTGAATTTTTAGGTTTCACTCTGTTTTCTGCTATATAGATAGATGTGTTTGAAACTCTAAATCAAACACGGTTTGTGCTAGCTCCTTGAAACTTTACCAAATGAAGTAGTTCTATGTTCCATCTCTATGGATTGTTTCCTCTTGAAGTACACCATGCAGAGACTGGCGAAAAACACTTTCGTTTGAAAGGGGTGGCCAAGCTTCCAAAAAACTACTAGTTTGCTGAAATCTCAGCAAACATTTTTTCACCAAATCTTTGATGATACTTGGTGGTAATGATCAGTTCACCTAGCCACTTTCCTGCCCAATTTTTACTCTTCTAGGTTCAAGCGTTCGTTTCAAGTAACACTTTGAATTTTTAGGTTTCACTCTGTTTTCTGCTATATAGATAGATGTGTTTGAAACTCTAAATCAAACACGGTTTGTGCTAGCTCCTTGAAACTTTACCAAATGAAGTAGTTCTATGTTCCATCTCTATGGTTTGTTTCCTCTTGAAGTACACCATGCAGAGACTGGCGAAAAACACTTTCGTTTGAAAGGGGTGGCCAAGCTTCCAAAAAACTACTAGTTTGCTGAAATCTCAGCAAACATTTTTTCACCAAATCTTGATGATACTTGGAGGTAATGATCAGTTCACTAATCCCTCGTGGCTGCCCAATTTTTATTCTTCTAGGTTGAAGCATTCGTTTCCAGTAACAGTTTGATTTTTTAGGTTTCACTCTGTTTTCTTATACATAGATAGCTGTGTTTGGAATCCTAAATCAAACACGGTTGTGCTAGCTCCTTGAAACTTGACCAAATGAAGTAGTTCTAAGTTCTATCTCTATGGTTTGTTTCCTCTTGAAATACCCCATGCAGAGACTGGCGAAAAACACTTTCGTTTGAAAGGGGTTGCCAAGCTTCCAAAATCTACTAGTTTGCTGAAATCTCAGCAAACATTTTTTCACCAAATCTTGATGATACTTGGTGGTAATGATCAGTTCACTAATCCCACTTGGCTGCCCAACTTTCATTCTTCTAGGTTCAAGCGTTCGTTTCCAGTAACACTTTGAATTTTTAGGTTTCACTCTGTTTTCTGCTATATAGATAGATGTGTTTGAAACTCTAAATCAAACACGGTTTGTGCTAGCTCCGTGAAACTTGACCAAATGAAGTAGTTCTAAGTTCTATCTCTATGGTTTGTTTCCTCTTGAAGTACCCCATGCAGAGACTGGCGAAAAACACTTTCGTTTGAAAGGGGTTGCCAAGCTTCCAAAAAACTACTTGTTTGATGAAATCTCAGCAAACATTTTTTCACCAAATCTTGATGATACTTGGTGGTAATGATCAGTTCACTAATCCCACTTGGCTGCCCAACTTTCACTCTTCTAGGTTCAAGCGTTCGTTTCCAGTAACACTTTGAATTTTTAGGTTTCACTCTGTTTTCTGCTATATAGATAGATGTGTTTGAAACTCTAAATCAAACACGGTTTGTGCTAGCTCCTTGAAACTTGACCAAATGAAGTAGTTCTAAGTTCTATATCTATGGTTTGTTTCCTCTTGATGTACCCCGTGCAGAGACTGGCAAAAAACACTTTCGTTTGAAAGGGGTTGCAAAGCTTCCAAAAAACTACTAGTTTGCTGAAATCTCAGCAAACCTTTTTTCACCAAATCTTGATGATACTTGGTGGTAATGATCAGTTCACTAATCTCACTTGGCTGCCCAACTTTCAATCTTCTAGGTTCAAGCGATCGTTTCCAGTAACAGTTTGAATTTTTAGGTTTCACTCTGTTTTCTGGTATATAGATAGATGTGTTTGAAACTCTAAATCAAACACGGTTTGTGCTAGCTCCGTGAAACTTGACAAAATAAGTAGTTCTAAGTTCTATCTCTATGGTTTGTTTCCTCTTGAAGTAGCCCATGCAGAGACTGGCGAAAAACAATTTCGTTTGAAAGGGGTGGCCAAGCTTCCAAAAAACTACTAGTTTGCTGAAATCTCAGCAAACATTTTTTCACCAAATCTTGATGATACTTGGTGGTAATGATCAGTTCACCTAGCCCACTTGGCTGCCCAATTTTTACTCTTCTAGGTTCAAGCGTTCGTTTCAAGTAACACTTTGAATTTTTAGGTTTCACTCTGTTTTCTGCTATATAGATCGATGTGTTTGAAACTCTAAATCAAACACGGTTTGTGCTAGGTCCTTAAAACTTGACAAAATGAAGTAGTTCTAAGTTCTATCTTTACGGTTTGTTTCCTCTTGAAGTACCCCATGCAGAGAATGGTGAAAAACACTTTCGTTTGAAAGGGTTTGCCAAGCTTCCAAAAAACTACTAGTTTGCTGAAATCTCAGCAAAACTTTTTTCACCAAATCTTAATGATACTTGGTGGTAATGATTAGTTCACTAATCCCACTTGGCTACCCAATTTTTATTCTTCTAGGTTGAAGCATTCGTTTCCAGTAACACTTTGAATTTTTAGGTTTCACTCTGTTTTCTGCTATATAGATAGATGTGTTTGAAACTCTAAATCAAACACGGTTTGTGCTAGCTCCTTGAAATTTGACCAAATGAAGTAGTTCTAAGTTCTATCTCTATGGTTTGTTTCCTCTTGAAGTACCCATGCAGAGACTGGCGAAAAACACTTTCGTTTGAAAGGGGTTGCCAAGCTTCCAAAAAACTACTAGTTTGCTGAAATCTCAGCAAACATTTTTTCACCAAATCTTGATGATACTTGGTGGTAATGATCAGTTCACTAATCCCACTTGGCTGCCCAATTTTATTCTTCTAGGTTGAAGCATTCGTTTCCAGTAACAGTTTGAATTTTTAGGTTTCACTCTGTTTTCTTATACATAGATAGCTGTGTTTGGAATTCTAAATCAAACACGGTTTGTGCTAGCTCCTTGAAACTTGACCAAAATAAAGTAGTTCTAAGTTCTATCTCTATGGTTTGTCTCCTCTTGAAATACCCCATGCAGAGACTGGCGAAAAACACTTTCGTTTGAAAGGGGTTGCCATGCTTCCAAAAAACTACTAGTTTGCTGAAATCTCAGCAAACATTTTTTCACCAAATCTTGATGATACTTGGTGGTAATGATCAGTTCACTAATCCCACTTGGCTGCCCAACTTTCATTCTTCTAGGTTCAAGCGTTCGTTTCCAGTAACACTTTGAATTTTTAGGTTTCACTCTGTTTTCTGCTATATAGATAGATGTGTTTGAAACTCTAAATCAAACACGGTTTGTGCTAGCTCCGTGAAACTTGACCAATGAAGTAGTTCTAAGTTCTATCTCTATGGTTTGTTTTCCTCTTGAAGTACCCCATGCAGAGACTGGCGAAAAACACTTTCGTTTGAAAGGGGTTGCCAAGCTTCCAAAAACTACTTGTTTGATGAAATCTCAGCAAACATTTTTTCACCAAATCTTGATGATACTTGGTGGTAATGATCAGTTCACTAATCCCACTTGGCTGCCCAACTTTCACTCTTCTAGGTTCAAGCGTTCATTTCCAGTAACACTTTGAATTTTTAGGTTTCACTCTGTTTTCTGCTATATAGATAGATGTGTTTTGAAACTCTAAATCAAACACGGTTTGTGCTAGCTCCTTGAAACTTGACCAAATGAAGTAGTTCTAAGTTCTATCTCTATGGTTTGTTTCCTCTTGATGTACCCCATGCAGAGACTGGCGAAAAACACTTTCGTTTGAAAGGGGTTGCCAAGCTTCCAAAAAACTACTAGTTTGCTGAAATCTCAGCAAACCTTTTTTCACCAAATCTTGATGATACTTGGTGGTAATGATCAGTTCACTAATCTCACTTGGCTGCCCAACTTTCACTCTTCTAGGTTCAAGCGTTCGTTTCCAGTAAAAGTTTGAATTTTTAGGTTTCACTCTGTTTTCTGGTATATAGATAGATGTGTTTGAAACTCTAAATCAAACACGGTTTGTGCTAGCTCCGTGAAACTTGACAAAATAAGTAGTTCTAAGTTCTATCTCTATGGTTTTTTTCCTCTTGAAGTACCCCATGCAGAGACTGGCGAAAAACACTTTCGTTTGAAAGGGGTTGCCAAGCTTCCAAGAAACTACTAGTTTGCTGAAATCTCAGCAAACATTTTTCACCAAATCTTGATGATACTTGGTGGTAATGATCAGTTCACTAATCCCAATTGGCTGCCCAATTTTTATTCTTCTAGGTTGAAGCATTCGTTTCCAGTAACAGTTTGAATTTTAGGATTCACTCTGTTTTCTCATACATAGATAGCTGTGTTTGGAATTCTAAATCAAACACGGTTTGTGCTAGCTCCGTGATACTTGACCAAATAAGTAGTTCTAAGTTCTATCTCTATGGTTTGTTTCTTCTTGAAGTACCCCATGCAGAGACTGGTGAAAAACACTTTCATTTGAAAGGGGTTGCCAAGCTTCCAAAAAACTACTAGTTTGCTGAAATCTCAGCAAACATTTTTTCACCAAATCTTGATGATACCTGGTGGTAATGATCATTTCACTAATCCCACTTGGCTGCCCAACTATCACTCTTCTAGGTTCAAGCGTTCGTTTCCAGTAACACTTTGAATTTTTAGGTTTCACTCTGTTTCCTGCTATATAGATAGATGTGTTTGAAACTCTAAATCAAACACGGTTTGTGCTAGCTCCTTGAAACTTGACCAAATGAAGTAGTTCTAAGTTCTATCTCTATGGTTTGTTTTCTCTTGAAGTACCCCATGCAGAGACTGGCGAAAAACACTTTCGTTTGAAAGGGGTGGCCAAGCTTCCAAAAAACTACTAGTTTGCTGAAATCTCAGCAAACATTTTTCACCAAATCTTGATGATAACTTGGTGGTAATGATCAGTTCACTAAGCCCACTTGGCTGCCCAATTTTTACTCTTCTAGGTTCAAGCGTTCGTTTGAACTAACACTTTGAATTTTTAGGTTCACTCTGTTTTCTGATATATAGATGGATGTGTTTGAAACTCTAAATCAAACACGGTTTGTGCTAGCTCCTTGAAACTTTACCAAATGAAGTAGTTCTATGTTCCATCTCTATGGTTTGTTTCCTCTTGAAGTACCCCATGCAGAGACTTGCGAAAAACACTTTCGTTTGAAAGGGGTGGCCAACTTCCAAAAACTACTAGTTTGCTGAAATCTCAGCAAAACTTTTTTCACCAAATCTTAATGATACTTGGTGGTAATGATCAGTTCACTAATCCCACTTGGCCACCCAATTTTTATTCTTATAGGTTGAAGCATTCGTTTCCAGTAACAGTTTGAATTTTTAGGTTTCACTCTGTTTCTCATACATAGATAGCTGTGTTTGGAATTCTAAATCAAACACGGTTTGTGCTAGCTCCTTGAAACTTGACCAAATGAAGTAGTTCTAAGTTCTATCTCTATGGTTTGTCTCCTCTTGAAATACCCCATGCAGAGACTGGCGAAAAACACTTTCGTTTGAAAGGGGTTGCCAAGCTTCCAAAAAAACTACTAGTTTGCTGAAATCTCAGCAAACATTTTTTCACCAAATCTTGATGATACTTGGTGGTAATGATCAGTTCACCTAGCCCACTTGGCTGCCCAATTTTTACTCTTCTAGGTTCAAGCGTTCGTTTCAAGTAACACTTTGAATTTTTAGGTTTCACTCTGTTTTCTGCTATATAGATAGATGTGTTTGAAACTCTAAATCAAACACGGTTTGTGCTAGCTCCTTGAACTTGACCAAATGAAGTAGTTCTAAGTTCTATCTCTATGGTTTGTTTCCTCTTGAAGTAACCCCATGCAGAGACTGGCGAAAAACACTTTCGTTTGAAAGGGGTGGCCAAGCTTCCAAAAAACTACTCGTTTGCTGAAATCTCAGCAAACATTTTTTCACCAAATCTTGATGATACTTGTTGGTAATGATCAGTTCACTAATCCCACTTGGCTGCCCAACTTTCATTCTTCTAGGTTCAAGCGTTCGTTTCCAGTAACACTTTGAATTTTTAGGTTTCACTCTGTTTTCTGCTATATAGATAGATGTGTTTGAAACTCTAAATCAAACACGGTTTGTGCTAGCTCCTTGAAACTTGACCAAATGAAGTAGTTCTAAGTTCCTATCTCTATGGTTTGTTTTCTCTTGAAGTACCCCATGCAGAGACTGGCGAAATCCACTTTCGTTTGAAAGGGGTTGCCAAGCTTCCAAAAAACTACTAGTTTGCTGAAATCTCAGCAAACATTTTTTCACCAAATCTTGATGATACTTGGTGGTAATGATCATTTCACTAATCCCACATGGCTGCCCAACTTTCACTCTTCTAGGTTCAAGCGTTCGTTTCCAGTAACACTTTGAATTTTTAGGTTTCACTCTGTTTCCTGCTATATAGATAGATGTGTTTGAAACTCTAAATCAAACACGGTTTGTGCTAGCTCCGTGAAACTTGACCAAATGAAGTAGTTCTAAGTTCTATCTCTATGGTTTGTTTCCTCTTGAAGTACCCCATGCAGAGACTGGCGAAAAACACTTTCGTTTGAAAGGGGTGGCCAAGCTTCCAAAAACTACTAGTTTGCTGAAATCTCAGCAAACATTTTTTCACCAAATCTTGATGATACTTGGTGGTAATGATCAGTTCACTAATCCCACTTGGCTGCCCAATTTTTATTCTTCTAGGTTGAAGCATTCGTTTCCAGTAACACTTTGAATTTTTAGGTTTCACTCTGTTTTCTGCTATATAGATAGATGCGTTTGAAACTCTAAATCAAACACGGTTTGTGCTAGCTCCTTGAAACTTGACCAAATGAAGTAGTTCTAAGTTCTATCTCTATGGGTGTTTCCTCTTGAAGTACCCCATGCAGAGACTGGCGAAAAAAACTTTCGTTTGAAAGGGGTGGCCAAGCTTCCAAAAAACTACTAGTTTGATGAAATCTCAGCAAACATTTTTCACCAAATCTTGATGATACTTGGTGGTAATGATCAGTTCACGAATCCCACTTGGCTGCCCACCTTTTACTCTTCTAGGTACAAGCGTTCGTTTCCAGTAACACTTTCAAATTTAGGTTTCACTCTGTTTTCTGCTATATAGATAGCTGTGTTTGAAACTCTAAATCAAACACGGTTTGTGCTAGCTCCTTGAAACTTTACCAAATGAAGTAGTTCTATGTTCCATCTCTATGGTTTGTTTCCTCTTGAAGTACCCCATGCAGAGACTGGCGAAAACACTTTCGTTTGAAAGGGGTGGCCAAGCTTCCAAAAAACTACTAGTTTGCTGAAATCTCAGCAAAACTTTTTTCACCAAATCTTAATGATACTTGGTGGTAATGATCAGTTCACTAATCCCACTTGGCTACCCAATTTTATTCTTCTAGGTTGAAGCATTCGTTTCCAGTAACACTTTGAAATTTTAGGTTTCACTCTGTTTTCTCCTATATAGATAGATGTGTTTGAAACTCTAAATCAAACACGGTTTGTGCTAGCTCCATGAAACTTGACCAAATGAAGTAGTTCTAAGTTTCTATCTCTATGGATTGTTTCCTCTTGAAGTACCCCATGCAGAGACTGGCGAAAAAACACTTTCGTTTGGAAGGGGTTGCCAAGCTTCCAAAAAACTACTAGTTTGCTGAAATCTCAGCAAACATTTTTTCCCCAAATCTTGATGATACTTGGTGGTAATGATCAGTTCACTAATCCCACTTGGCTGCCCAACTTTCATTCTTCTAGGTTCAAGCGTTCGTTTCCAGTAACACTTTGAATTTTTGGGTTTCACTCTGTTTTCTGCTATATAGATAGATGTCTTTGAAACTCTAAATCAAACACGGTTTGTGCTAGCTCCGTGAAACTTGACCAAATGAAGTAGTTCTAAGTTCTATCTCAATGGTTTGTTTCCTCTTGAAGTACCCCGTGCAGAGACTGGTGAAAAACACTTTCGTTTGAAAGGGGTGGCCAAGCTTCCAAAAACTACTAGTTTGCTGAAATCTCAGCAAACATTTTTTCACCAAAACTTGATGATACTTGGTGGTAATGATCAGTTCACTAATCCCAATTGGCTGCCCAATTTTTACTCTTCTAGGTTGAAGCATTCGTTTCCAGTAACAGTGTGAATTTTTTAGGATTTCACTCTGTTTTCTCATACATAGATAGCTGTGTTTGGATTTCTAAATCAAACACGGTTTGGGCTAGCTCCTTGAAACTTGACCAAATGAAGTAGTTCTAAGTTCTATCTCTATGGTTTGTTTCTTCTTGAAGTACCCCATGCAGAGACTGGAGAAAAACACTTTCGTTTGAAAGGGGTTGCCAAGCTTCCAAAAAACTACTAGTTTGCTGAAATCTCAGCAAACCTTTTTTCACCAAATCTTAATGATACTTGGTGGTAATGATCAGTTCACTAATCTCACTTGGCTGCCAAAACTTTCACTCTTCTAGGTTCAAGCGTTCGTTTCCAGTAACACTTTGATTTTTAGGTTTCACTCTGTTTTCTGCTATATAGATAGATGTGTTTGAAACTCTAAATCAAACACGGTTTGTGCTAGCTCCGTGAAACTTGACCAAATGAAGAAGTTCTACGTTCTATCTGTATGGTTTGTTTCCTCTTGAAGTACCCCATGCAGAGACTGGCGAAAAACACTTTCGTTTGAAAGGGGTTGCCAAGCTTCCAAATAACTACTAGTTTGCTGAAATCTCAGCAAACATTTTTTCACCAAATCTTGATGATACTTGGTGGTAATGATCAGTTCACTAATCCCACTTGGCTGCCCAAATTTTATTCTTCTAGGTTGAAGCATTCGTTTCCAGTAACACTTTGAATTTTTAGGTTTCACTCTGTTTTCTGCTATATAGATAGATGTGTTTGAAACACTAAATCAAACACGGTTTGTGCTAGCTCCTTGAAACTTGACAAAATTAAGTAGTTCTAAGTTCTATCTCTATGGTTTTTTTCCTCTTGAAATACCCCATGCAGAGACTGGCGAAAAACACTTTCGTTTGAAACGGGTTGCCAAGCTTCCAAAAAACTACTAGTTTGCTGAAATCTCAGCAAACATTTTTTCACCAAATCTTGATGATACTTGGTGGTAATGATCAGTTCACTAATCCCACTTGGCTGCCCAACTTTCATTCTTCTAGGTTCAAGCGTTCGTTTCCAGTAACACTTTGAATTTTTAGGTTTCACTCTGTTTTCTGCTATATAGATAGATGTGTTTGAAACTCTAAATCAAACACGGTTTGTGCTAGGTCCGTGAAACTTTTCCAAATGAAGTAGTTCTAAGTTCTATCTCTATGGTTTGTTTCCTCTTGAAGTACCCCGTGCAGAGACTGGCGAAAAACACTTTCGTTTGAAAGGGGTTGCCAAGCTTCCAAAAATCTACTAGCTTGCTGAAATCTCAGCAAACCTTTTTTCACCAAATCTTGATGATACTTCGTGGTAATGATCAGTTCACTAATCTCACTTGGCTGCCCAACTTTCACTCTTCTAGGTTCAAGCATTCGTTTCCAGTAACACTTTGAATTTTTAGGTTTCACTCTGTTTTCTGCTATATAGATAGATGTGTTTGAAACTCTAAATCAAACACGGTTTGTGCTAGCTCCTTGAAACTTGACAAAATGAAGTAGTTCTAAGTTCTATCTCTATGGTTTGTTTCCTCTTGAAGTACCCCATGCAGAGACTGGCCAAAAACACTTTCGTTTGAAAGGGGTTGCCAAGCTTCCAAAAAACTACTAGTTTGCTGAAATCTCAGCAAACATTTTTTCACCAAATCTTGATGATACTTGGTGGTAATGATCAGTTCACTAATCCCACTTGGCTGCCCAACTTTCACTCTTCTAGGTTCAAGCGTTCGTTTCCAGTAACAGTTTGAATTTTTAGGTTTCACTCTGTTTTCTGTTATATAGATAGATGTGTTTGAAACTCTAAATCAAACACGGTTTGTGCTAGCTCCTTGAAACTTGACAAAATCAAGTAGTTCTAAGTTCTATCTCTATGGTTTGTTTCCTCTTGAAGTACCCCATGCAGAGACTGGCGAAAAACACTTTCGTTTGAAAGGGGTTGCCAAGCTTCCAAAAAACTACTAGTTTGCTGAAATCTCAGCAAACCTTTTTTCACCAAATCTTGATGATACTTTGTGGTAATGATCAGTTCACTAAGCCCACTTGGCTGCCCAACTTTCACTCTTCTAGGTTCAAGCGTTCGTTTCCAGTAACACTTTGAATTTTTAGGTTTCACTCTGTTTTCTGCTATATAGATAGATGTGTTTGAAACTCTAAATCAAACACGGTTTGTGCTAGCTCCGTGAAACTTGACAAAATGAAGTAGTTCTAAGTTCTATCTCTATGGTTTGTTTCCTCTTGAAGTACCCCATGCAGAGACTGGCGAAGAACACTTTCGTTTGAATGGGGTTGCCAAGCTTCCAAAAAACTACTCGTTTGCTGAAATCTCAGCAAACATTTTTTCACCAAATCTTGATGATACTTGGTGGTAATGATCAGTTCACTAAGCCCACTTGGCTGCCCAATTTTCACTCTTCTAGGTTCAAGCGTTCGTTTCCAGTAACAGTTTGAATTTTTAGGTTTCACTCTGTTTTCTGCTATATAGATAGATGTGTTTGAAACTCTAAATCAAACACGGTTTGTGCTAGCTCCTTGAAACTTGACAAAATGAAGTAGTTCTAAGTTCTATCTCTATGGTTTGTTTCCTCTTGAAGTACCCCATGCAGAGACTGGTGAAAAACACTTTCGTTTGAAAGGGGTTGCCAAGCTTCAAAAAAACTACTAGTTTGCTGAAATCTCAGCAAACATTTTTTCACCAAATCTTGATGATACTTGGTGGTAATGATCAGTTCACTAATTCCTCTTGGCTGCCCAATTTTTATTCTTCTAGGTTGAAGCATTCGTTTCCAGTAACAGTTTGAATTTTTAGGTTTCACTCTGTTTTCTTATACATAGATAGCTGTGTTTGGAATTCTAAATCAAACACGGTTTGTGCTAGCTCCTTGAAACTTGACCAAATGAAGTAGTTCTAAGTTCTATCTCTATGGTTTGTTTCCTGTTGAAATACCCCATGCAGAGACTGGCGAAAAACACTTTCGTTTGAAACGGGTTGCCAAGCTTCCAAAAAACTACTAGTTTGCTGAAATCTCAGCAAACATTTTTTCACCAAATCTTGATGATACTTGGTGGTAATGATCAGTTCACAAATCCCACTTGGCTGCCCAACTTTCATTCTTCTAGGTTCAAGCGTTCGTTTCCAGTAACACTTTGAATTTTTGGGTTTTACTCTGTTTTCTGCTATATAGATAGATGTGTTTGAAACTCTAAATCAAACACGGTTTGTGCTAGCTCCGTGAAACTTGACAAAATGAAGTAGTTCTAAGTTCTATCTCTATGGTTTGTTTCCTCTTGAAGTACCCCGTGCAGAGACTGGTGAAAAACACTTTCGTTTGAAAGGGGTTGCCAAGCTTCCAAAAAACTACTAGTTTGCTGAAATCTCAGCAAACATTTTTTCACCAAATCTTGATGATACTTGGTGGTAATGATCAGTTCACTAATCCCAATTGGCTGCCCAATTTTTATTCTTCTAGGTTGAAGCATTCGTTTCCAGTAACAGTGTGAATTTTTAGGATTCACTCTGTTTTCTCATACATAGATAGCTGTGTTTGGATTTCTAAATCAAACACGGTTTGGGCTAGCTCCTTGAAACTTGACCAAATGAAATAGTTCTAAGTTCTATCTCTATGGTTTGTTTCCTCTTGAAGTACCCCATGCAGAGACTGGCGAAGAACACTTTCGTTTGAAAGGGGTTGCCAAGCTTCCAAAAAACTACTAGTTTGCTGAAATCTCAGCAAACATTTTTTCACCAAATCTTGATGATACTTGGTGGTAATGATCAGTTCACTAATCCCACTTGGCTGCCCAACTTTCACTCTTCTAGGTTCAAGCGTTCGTTTCCAGTAACAGTTTGAATTTTTAGGTTTCACTCTGTTTTCTGCTATATAGATAGATGTGTTTGAACCTCTAAATCAAACACGGTTTGTGCTAGCTCCGTGAAACTTGACAAAGTGAAGTAGTTCTAAGTTCTATCTCTATGGTTTGTTTCCTCTTGAATTACCCATTCAGAGACTGGAGAAAAACACTTTCTTTTGAAAGGGGTTGCCAAGCTTCCAAAAAACTACTCGTTTGCTGAAATCTCAGCTAACATTTTTTCACCAAATCTTGATGATACTTGGTGGTAATGATCAGTTCCTAAGCCCACTTGGCTGCCCAATTTTCAGTCTTCTAGGTTCAAGCGTTCGTTTCCAGTAACACTTTGAAATTTTAGGTTTCACTCTGTTTTCTGCTATATAGATAGATGTGTTTGAAACTCTAAATCAAACACGGTTTGTGCTAGCTCCGTGAAACTTGTCCAAATGAAGTAGTTCTAAGTTCTATCTCTATGGTTTGTTTCCTCTTGAAGTACTCCGTGCAGAAACTGGCGAAAAACACTTTCGTTTGAAAGGGGTTGCCAAGCTTCCAAAAAACTACTAGTTTGCTGAAATCTCAGCAAACATTTTTTCACCAAATCTTGATGATACTTGGTGGTAATGATCAGTTTACTAATCTCACTTGGTTGCCCAACTTTCACTCTTCTAGGTTCAAGCGTTCGTTTCCAGTAACAGTTTGAATTTTTAGGTTTCACTCTGTTTTCTGTTATATAGATAGATGTGTTTGAAACTCTAAATCAAATACGGTTTGTGCTCGCTCCGTGAAACTTGACAAAATGACATAGTTCTAAGTTCTATCTCTATGGTTTGTTTCCTCTTGAAGTACCCCATGCAGAGACTGGCGAAGAACACTTTCGTTTGAAAGGGGTTGCCAAGCTTCCAAAAAACTACTCGTTTGCTGAAATCTCAGCAAACATTTTTTCACCAAATCTTGATGATACTTGGTGGTAATGATCAGTTCACTAATCCCACTTGGCTGCCCAACTTTCACTCTTCTAGGTTCAAGCGTTCGTTTCCAGTAACAGTTTGAATTTTTAGGTTTCACTCTGTTTTCTGTTATATAGATAGATGTGTTTGAAACTCTAAATCAAACACGGTTTGTGCTAGCTCCTTGAAACTTGACAAAATGAAGTAGTTCTAAGTTCTATCTCTATTGTTTGTTTCCTCTTGAAGTACCCCATGCAGAGACTAACGAAAAACACTTTCGTTTGAAAGGGGTTGCCAAGCTTCCAAAAAACTACTAGTTTGCTGACATCTCAGCAAACATTTTTTCACCAAATCTTGATGATACCTGGTGGTAATGATCAGTTCACTAAGCCCACTTGGCTGCCCAACTTTCACTCTTCTAGGTTCAAGCGTTCGTTTCCAGTAACAGTTTGAAATTTTAGGTTTCACTCTGTTTTCTGCTATATAGATAGATGTCTTTGAATCTCTAAATCAAACACGGTTTGTGCTAGCTCCTTGAAACTTGACAAAATGAAGTAGTTCTAAGTTCTATCTCTATGGTTTGTTTCCTCTTGAAGTACCCTATGCAGAGACTGGCGAAGAACACTTTCGTTTGAAAGGGGTTGCCAAGCTTCCAAAAAACTACTCGTTTGCTGAAATCTCAGCAAACATTTTTTCACCAAATCTTGATGATACTTGGTGGTAATGATCAGTTCCTAAGCCCACTTGCCTGCCCAATTTTCAGTCTTCTAGGTTCAAGCTTTCGTTTCCAGTAACACTTTGAAATTTTAGGTTTCATTCTGTTTTCTGCTATATAGATAGATGTGTTTGAAACTCTAAATCAAACACGGTTTGTGCTAGCTCCGTGAAACTTGACAAAATGAAGTAGTTCTAAGTTCTATCTCTATGGTTTGTTTCCTCTTGAAGTACCCCATGCAGAGACTGGCGAAGAACACTTTCATTTGAAAGGGGTTGCCAAGCTTCCAAAAAACTTCTCGTTTGCTGAAATCTCAGCAAACATTTTTTCACCAAATCTTGATGATACTTGGTGGTAATGATCAGTTCACTAAGCCCACTTGGCTGCCCAACTTTCACTCTTCTAGGTTCAAGCGTTCGTTTCCAGTAACAGTTTGAATTTTTAGGTTTCACTCTGTTTTCTGTTATATAGATAGATGTGTTTGAAACTCTAAATCAAATACGGTTTTTGCTCGCTCCGTGAAACTTGACAAAATGACATAGTTCTAAGTTCTATCTCTATGGTTTGTTTCCTCTTGAAGTACCCCATGCAGAGACTGGCGAAGAACACTTTCGTTTGAAAGGGGTTGCCAAGCTACCAAAAAACTACTAGTTTGCTGAAATCTCAGCAAACATTTTTTCACCAAATCTTGATGATACTTGGTGGTAATGATCAGTTCACTAAGCCCTCTTGGCTGCCCAATTTTCACTCTTCTAGGTTCAAGCGTTCGTTTCCAGTAACACTTTGAAATTTTAGGTTTCACTCTGTTTTCTGCTATATAGATAGATGTGTTTGAAACTCTAAATCAAACACGGTTTGTGCTAGCTCCTTGAAACTTGACCAAATGAAGTAGTTCTAAGTTCTATCTCAATGGTTTGTTTCCTCTTGAAGTACCCCATGCAGAGACTGGCGAAAAACACTTTCGTTTGAAAGGGGTTGCCAAGCTTCCAAAAACTACTCGTTTGCTGAAATCTCAGTAAACATTTTTTCACCAAATCTTGATGATACTTGGTGGTAATGATCAGTTCACTAATCCCACTTGGCTGCCCAACTTTCACTCTTCTAGGTTCAAGCGTTCGTTTCCAGTAACAGTTTGAATTTTTAGGTTTCACTCTGTTTTCTGTTATATAGATAGATGTGTTTGAAACTCTAAATCAAACACGGTTTGTGCTAGCTCCTTGAAACTTGACAAAATGAAGTAGTTCTAAGTTCTATCTCTATGGTTGTTTCCTCTTGAAGTACCCCATGCAGAGACTGGCGAAAAACACTTTCGTTTGAAAGGGGTTGCCAAGCTTCCAAAAAACTACTAGTTTGCTGAAATCTCAGCAAACATTTTTTCACCAAATCTTGATGATACTTGGTGGTAATGATCAGATCACTAATCCCACTTGGCTGCCCAAATTTCACTCTTCTAGGTTCAAGCGTTCGTTTCCAGTAACAGTTTGAATTTTTAGGTTTCACTCTGTTTTCTGCTATATAGATAGATGTCTTTGAAACTCTAAATCAAACACGGTTTGTGCTAGCTCCGTGAAACGTGACACAATGAAGTAGTTCTAAGTTCTATCTCTATGGTTTGTTTCCTCTTGAAGTACCCCATGCAGAGACTGGCGAAGAACACTTTCATTTGAAAGGGGTTGCCAAGCTTCCAAAAAACTACTCGTTTGCTGAAATCTCAGCAAACATTTTTTCACCAAATCTTGATGATACTTGGTGGTAATGATCAGTTCACTAAGCCCACTTGGCTGCCCAATTTTCACTCTTCTAGGTTCAAGCGTTCGTTTCCAGTAACACTTTGAAATTTTAGGTTTCACTCTGTTTTCTGCTATATAGATAGATGTGTTTGAAACTCTAAATCAAACACGGTTTGTGCTAGCTCCGTGAAACTTGACAAAATGAAGTAGTTCTAAGTTCTATCTCTATGGTTTGTTTCCTCTTGAAGTACCCCATGCAGAGACTGGCGAAGAACACTTTCGTTTGAAAGGGGTTGCCAATCTTCCAAAAAACTTCTCGTTTGCTGAAATCTCAGCAAACATTTTTTCACCAAATCTTGATGATACTTGGTGGTAATGATCAGTTCACTAAGCCCACTTGGCTGCCCAACTTTCACTCTTCTAGGTTCAAGCGTTCGTTTCCAGTAACAGTTTGAATTTTTAGGTTTCACTCTGTTTTCTGTTATATAGATAGATGTGTTTGAAACTCTAAATCAAATACGGTTTGTGCTCGCTCCGTGAAACTTGACAAAATGACATAGTTCTAAGTTCTATCTCTATGGTTTGTTTCCTCTTGAAGTACCCCATGCAGAGACTGGCGAAGAACACTTTCGTTTGAAAGGGGTTGCCAAGCTTCCAAAAAACTACTCGTTTGCTGAAATCTCAGAAAACATTTTTTCACCAAATCTTGATGATACTTGGTGGTAATGATCAGTTCACTAAGCCCACTTGGCTGCCCAATTTTCACTCTTCCAGGTTCAAGCGTTCGTTTCCAGTAACACTTTGAAATTTTAGGTTTCACTCTGTTTTCTGCTATATAGATAGATGTGTTTGAAACTCTAAATCAAACACGGTTTGTGCTAGCTCCGTGAAACTTGACAAAATGAAGTAGTTCTAAGTTCTATCTCTATGGTTTGTTTCCTCTTGAAGTACCCCATGTAGAGACTGGCGAAGAACACTTTCGTTTGAAAGGGGTTGCCAAGCTTCCAAAAAACTACTCGTTTGCTGAAATGTCAGCAAACATTTTTTCACCAAATCTTGATGATACTTGGTGGTAATGATCAGTTCACTAATCCCACTTGGCTGCCCAACTTTCACTCTTCTAGGTTCAAGCGTTTGTTTCCAGTAACAGTTTGAATTTTTATCTTTCACTGTGTTTTCTGTTATATAGATAGATGTGTTTGAAACTCTAAATCAAACACGGTTTGTGCTAGCTCCTTGAAACTTGACAAAATGAAGTAGTTCTAAGTTCTATCTCTATGGTTTGTTTCCTCTTGAAGTACCCCATGCAGAGACTGGCGAAGAACACTTTCATTTGAAAGGGGTTGCCAAGCTTCCAAAAAACTTCTCGTTTGCTGAAATCTCAGCAAACATTTTTTCACCAAATCTTGATGATACTTGGTGGTAATGGTCAGTTCACTAAGCCCACTTGGCTGCCCAACTTTCACTCTTCTAGGTTCAAGCGTTCGTTTAGAGTAACAGTTTGAATTTTTAGGTTTCACTCTGTTTCCTGTTATATAGATAGATGTGTTTGAAACTCTAAATCAAATACGGTTTGTGCTAGCTCCGTGAAACTTGACAAAATGACATAGTTCTAAGTTCTATCTCTATGGTTTATTTCCTGTTGAAGTACCCCATGCAGAGACTGGCGAAGAACACTTTCGTTTGAAAGGGGTTGCCAAGCTTCCAAAAAACTACTCGTTTGCTGAAATCTCAGCAAACATTTTTTCACCAAATCTTGATGATACTTGGTGGTAATGATCAGTTCACTAATCCCACTTGGCTGCCCAACTTTCACTCTTCTAGGTTCAAGCATTCGTTTCCAGTAACAGTTTGAATTTTTAGGTTTCACTCTGTTTTCTGCTATATAGATAGATGTGTTTGAAACTCTAAATCAAACACGGTTTGTGCTAGCTCCGTGAAACTTGACAAAATGAAGTAGTTCTAAGTTCTATCTCTATGGTTTGTTTCCTTTTGAAGTACACCATGCAGAGACTGGCGAAGAACACTTTCGTTTGAAAGGGGTTGCCAAGCTTCCAAAAAACTACTCGTTCGCTGAAATCTCAGCAAAAATTTTTTCACCAAATCTTGATGATACTTGGTGGTAATGATCAGTTCACTAAGCCCACTTGGCTACCCAATTTTCACTCTTCTAGGTTCAAGCGTTCGTTTACAGTAACACTGTGAAATTTAAGGTTTCACTCTGTTTTCTGCTATATAGATAGATGTGTTTGAATCTCTAAATCAAACACGGTTTGTGCTAGCTCCGTGAAACTTGACAAAATGAAGTAGTTCTAAGTTCTATCTCTATGGTTTGTTTCCTCTTGAAGTACCCCATGCAGAGACTGGCGAAAAACACTTTCGTTTGAAAGGGGTTGCCAAGCTTCCAAAAAACTACTAGTTTGCTGAAATCTCAGCTAACATTTTTTCACCAAATCTTGATGATACTTGGTGGTAATGATCAGTTCACTAATCCCACTTGGCTGCGCAACTTTCACTCTTCTGGGTTCAAGCGTTCGTTTCCAGTAACAGTTTGAATTTTTAGGTTTCACTCTGTTTTCTGTTATACAGATAGATGTGTTTGAAACACTAAATCAAACACGGTTTGTGCTAGCTCCTTGAAACTTGACAAAATGAAGTAGTTCTAAGTTCTATCTCTATGGTTTGTTTCCTCTTGAAGTACCCCATGCAGAGACTGGCGAAAAACACTTTCGTTTGAAAGGGGTTGCCAAGCTTCCAAAAAACTACTAGTTTGCTGAAATCTCAGCAAACATTTTTTCACCAAATCTTGATGATACTTGGTGGTAATGATCAGTTCACTAAGCCCACTTGGCTGCCCAACTTTCACTCTTCTAGGTTCAAGCGTTCGTTTCCAGTAACAGTTTGAATTTTTAGGTTTCACTCTGTTTTCTGCTATATAGATAGATGTCTTTGAAACTCTAAATCAAACACGGTTTGTGCTAGCTCCGTGAAACTTGACAAAATGAAGTAGTTCTAAGTTCTATCTCTATGGTTTGTTTCCTCTTGAAGTACCCCATGCAGAGACTGGCGAAGAACACTTTCGTTTGAAAGGGGTTGCCAAGCTTCCAAAATCTACTCGTTTGCTGAAATCTCAGCAAACATTTTTTCACCAAATCTTGATGATACTTGGTGGTAATGATCAGTTCACTAAGCCCACTTGGCTGCCCAATTTTCACTCTTCTAGGTTCAAGCGTTCGTTTCCAGTAACACTTTGAAATTTTAGGTTTCACTCTGTTTTCTGCTATATAGATAGATGTGTTTGAAACTCTAAATCAAACACGGTTTGTGCTAGCTCCGTGAAACTTGACAAAATGAAGTAGTTCTAAGTTCTATCTCTATGGTTTGTTTCCTCTTGAAGTACCCCATGCAGAGACTGGCGAAGAACACTTTCGTTTGAAAGGGGTTGCCAAGCTTCCAAAAAACTGCTCGTTTGCTGAAATCTCAGCAAACATTTTTTCACCAAATCTTGATGATACTTGGTGGTAATGATCAGTTCACTAAGCCCACTTGGCTGCCCAATTTTCACTCTTCTAGGTTCAAGCGTTCGTTTCCAGTAACACTTTGAAATTTTAGGTTTCACTCTGTTTTCTGCTATATAGATAGATGTGTTTGAAACTCTAAATCAAACACGGTTTGTGCTAGCTCCGTGAAACTTGACAAAATGAAGTAGTTCTAAGTTCTATCTCTATGGTTTGTTTCCTCTTGAAGTACCCCATGCAGAGACTGGCGAAGAACACTTTCATTTGAAAGGGGTTGCCAAGCTTCCAAAAAACTTCTCGTTTGCTGAAATCTCAGCAAACATTTTTTCACCAAATCTTGATGATACTTGGTGGTAATGATCAGTTCACTAAGCCCACTTGGCTGCCCAAATTTCACTCTTCTAGGTTCAAGCGTTCGTTTCCAGTAACAGTTTGAATTTTTAGGTTTCACTCTGTTTTCTGTTATATAGATAGTTGTGTTTGAAACTCTAAATCAAACACGGTTTGTGCTCGCTCCGTGAAACTTGACAAAATGAAGTAGTTCTAAGTTCTATCTCTATGGTTTGTTTCCTCTTGAAGTACCCCATGCAGAGACTGGCGAAGAACACTTTCGTTTGAAAGGGGTTGCCAAGCTTCCAAAAAACTACTAGTTTGCTGAAATCTCAGCAAACATTTTTTCACCAAATCTTGATGATACTTGGTGGTAATGATCAGTTCACTAAGCCACTTGGCTGCCCAATTTTCACTCTTCTAGGTTCAAGCGTTCGTTTCCAGTAACACTTTGAAATTTTAGGTTTCACTCTGTTTTCTGCTATATAGATAGATGTGTTTGAAACTCTAAATCAAACACGGTTTGTGCTAGCTAGGTGAAACTTGACAAAATGAAGTAGTTCTAAGTTCTATCTCTATGGTTTGTTTCCTCTTGAAGTACCCCATGCAGAGACTGGCGAAGAACACTTTCGTTTGAAAGGGGTTGCCAAGCTTCCAAAAAACTTCTCGTTTGCTGAAATCTCAGCAAACATTTTTTCACCAAATCTTGATGATACTTGGTGGTAATGATCAGTTCACTAAGCCCACTTGGCTGCCCAATTTTCACTCTTCTAGGTTCAAGCGTTCGTTTCCAGTAACACTTTGAATTTTTAGGTTTCACTCTGTTTTCTGTTATATAGATAGATGTGTTTGAAACTCTAAATCAAACACGGTTTGTGCTAGCTCCATGAAACTTGACAAAATGAAGTAGTTCTAAGTTCTATCTCTATGGTTTGTTTCCTCTTGAAGTACCCCATGCAGAGACTGGCGAAGAACACTTTCGTTTGAAAGGGGTTGCCAAGCTTCCAAAAAACTACTAGTTTGCTGAAATCTCAGCAAACATTTTTTCACCAAATCTTGATGATACTTGGTGGTAATGATCAGTTCACTAAGCCCACTTGGCTGCCCAATTTTCACTCTTCTAGGTACAAGCGTTCGTTTCCAGTAACACTTTGCATTTTTAGGTTTCACTCTGTTTTCTGCTATATAGATAGATATGTTTGAAACTCTAAATCAAACACGGTTTGTGCTAGCTCCTTGAAACTTGAACAAATGAAGTAGTTCTAAGTGCTATCTCTATGGTTTGTTTCCTCTTGAAGTACCCCTTGCAGAGACTGGCGAAAAACACTTTCGTTTTAAAGGGGTTGCCAAGCTTCCAAAAAACTACTAGTTTGCTGAAATCTCAGCAAACATTTTTTCACCAAAACTTGATGATACTTGGTGGTAATGATCAGTTCACTAAGCCCACTTGGCTGCTTAATTTTTACTCTTCTAGGTTCAAGCGTTCGTTTCCAGTAACACTTTGAAATTTTAGGTTTCACTCTGTTTTCTGCTATATAGATAGATGTGTTTGAAACTCTAAATCAAACACGGTTTGTGCTAGCTCCTTGAAACTTGACAAAATGAAGTAGTTGTATGTTCTATCTCTATGGTTTGTTTCCTCTTGAAGTACCCCATGCAGAGACTGGCGAAGAACACTTTCGTTTGAAAGGGGTTGCCAAGCTTCCAAAAAACTACTAGTTTGCTGAAATCTCAGCAAACATTTTTTCACCAAATCTTGATGATACTTGGTGGTAATGATCAGTTCACTAAGCCCACTTGGCTGCCCAATTTTCACTCTTCTAGGTTCAAGCGTTCGTTTCCAGTAACACTTTGCATTTTTAGGTTTCACTCTGTTTTCTGCTATATAGATAGATATGTTTGAAACTCTAAATCAAACACGGTTTGTGCTAGCTCCTTGAAACTTGAACAAATGAAGTAGTTCTAAGTGCTATCTCTATGGTTTGTTTCCTCTTGAAGTACCCCTTGCAGAGACTGGCGAAGAACACTTTCGTTTGAAAGGTGTTGCCAAGCTTCCAAAAAACTACTAGTTTGCTGAAATCTCAGCAAACATTTTTTCACCAAAACTTGATGATACTTGGTGGTAATTATCAGTTCACTAAGCCCACTTGGCTGCCCAATTTTCACTCTTCTAGGTTCAAGCGTTCGTTTCCAGTAACACTTTGAAATTTTAGGTTTCACTCTGTTTTCTGCTATATAGATAGATGTCTTTGAAACTCTAAATCAAACACGGTTTGTGCTAGCTCCTTGAAACTTGACAAAATGAAGTAGTTGTATGTTCTATCTCTATGGTTTGTTTCCTCTTGAAGTACCCCATGCAGAGACTGGCGAAAAACACTTTCGTTTGAAAGGGGTTGCCAAGCTTCCAAAAAACTACTAGTTTGCTGAAATCTCAGCAAATATTTTTTAACCCAATCTTGATGATACTTGGTGGTAATGATCAGTTCACTAATCCCACTTGGCTGCCCAACGTTCACTCTTCTAGGTTCAAGCGTTCGTTTCCAGTAACAGTTTGAATTTTTAGGTTTCACTCTGTTTTCTGTTATATAGATAGATGTGTTTGAAACTCTAAATCAAACACGGTTTGTGCTAGCTCCGTGAAACTTGACAAAATGAAGTAGTTCTAAGTTCTATCTCTATGGTTTGTTTCCTCTTGAAGTACCCCATGCAGAGACTGGCGAAGAACACTTTCGTTTGAAAGGGGTTGCAAAGCTTCCAAAAAACTACTCGTTTGCTGAAATCTCAGCAAACATTTTTTCACCAAATCTTGATGATACTTGGTGGTAATGATCA
>NW_027510249.1:0-35281 GCF_048772815.1 Callospermophilus lateralis
TTTGAAACTTCAAAAAATAGAGTAGTTCTAAGTTCTGTCTCTATGGTTTGTTTCCTCTTGAAGTAGCCAGAAGCTGAGACTGCGTAAAACACTTTCATTGGAAAGGTGTGCCAAGCTTCCAAAAAACTACTGGTTTTCTGAATAGTCGGCAAATATTTTTTCATCCGATCTTGATGATTCTCTTTGGTAAATATCAGTTCACTAAGTCCACTTAGCTGCCTAATTTTCACTCTTATTGCTTGAATCATTCGTTTCCAGTAACACTTAGAATTTTTAGGTTTCAATCTATTTCCTCCTATATAGATAGATGTTTTTGGATGTCTAAATCAAACAAGGTTTGTGCTAGCTCCTTGAAACTTGACAAAATAAAGTAGTTCTAAGTTCTGTTTTTGTGGTTTTATTCCTCTTGAATTACCTTAAGCAGAGACTGCCGAAAGACACTTTCATTTCAAAGGTGTGCCACGCTTCCAAAAAACGACTGGTTTTGTTAATCTCGGTAAATTTTTTTTCACCCAATCTTGATGATTCTCTGTGGTAATGATCAGTTCTCTAAGTCCACTCTGCTGCCAAATATTCACTCTTCTAGGATGAAGCGTTTGTTACCAGTAACAGTTTGAATTTTTAGGTTTTACTCTGTTTTCTCCCATATAGATAGATGTGTTTGGTACTCTAAATCAAACACGGTTTATGCTACCTCCTTAAAACATGACAAAATAAAGTAGTTCTAAGTTCTGTCTGTGTGGTTTGTTTCCTCTTGAAGTAGCCACAAGCAGAGACTGCGTAAGACACTTTCATTGGAAAGGTGTGCCAAGCTTCCAAAAAACTACTGGTTTTCTGAATAGTTGGCAAATATTTTTTCATCCAATCTTGTTGATTCTCTGTGGAAATAATCAGTTCACTAAGTCCACTTAGATGCCCAATATTCACTCTTTTAGGATGAAGCGTTCATTTCCAGTAACAGTTTGAGTTTTTAGGTTTCACTCTATTTCCTCCTATATAGATAGATGTGTTTGGAAGTCTAAATCAAACACGGTTTGTGCTAGCTCCGCGAAACTTGACAAAATAAAGTAGTTCAAAGTCCTGTTTTTGTGGTTTGTTTCTTCTTGAATTCCCCCAAGCAGAGACTGCCGAAACAAACTTTCATTTCAAAGGTGTGCCAAGCTTCCAAAAAACTACTGGTTTTCTGAAATGTCGTCAAATTTTTTTTCACCCAATTTGGTGATTCTCTGTTGTAATGATCAGATCACTAAGTCCACTTAGCTGCTCAATTTTCACTCTTCTTGCTTGAAGCGTTCGTTTCCAGTAACACGTAGAATTTTTAGGTTTCACTCTATTTCCTCCTATATAGAGAGATGTGTTTGGAACTCTAATACAAACACGGTTTGTGCTCGCTTTTTGAAACTTGACAAAATATAGTAGTTCTAAGTTCTGTCTTTGTGGATTGTTTCCTCTTGAATTACCCCAAGCAGAGACTGCCGAAAGACACTTTCATTTCAAAGGTGTGCCAAGCTTCCAAAAAACTACTGGTTTTCTGAAATCTCGGCAAATTTTTTTTCCCCTAATCTTGATGATTCTCTGTGGTATTGATCAGATCACTAAGTCCACTTTGCTGCCCAATTTTCACTCTTCTTGCTTGAAGAATTCGTTTCCAGTAACACTTAGAGTTTTTAGGTTTCAATCTGTTTTCTCCTATATAGATAGATGTGTTTGGAAATCTAAATGAAACACGATTTGTGCTCGCTTTTTGAAACTTCACAAAATAAAGTAGTTGTAAGTTCTGTCTCTATGGTTTGTTTCCACTTGAAGTAGCCACAAGCACAGACTGCGGAAGACACTTTCATTGGAAAAGTGCGGCATGCTTCCAAAAAAGTACTGGTTTTCTCAATAGACGGCAAATATTTCTTCATCCAATCTTGATGATTCTGTCTGATAATGATCAGTTCACTAAGTGCACTCAGCTGCCCAATTTTCAACTTTTTGCTTGAATCTTTCGTTTCCAGTAGCACTTAGAATTTTTAGGTTTCACTCTGTTTTCTCCTATGTAGATAGATGTGTTTGGAACTCTAAATCAAACACGGTTTGTGCTCGCTCCTTGAAACTTGACAAAATAAAGTAGTTCTAAGTTCTGTCTTTGTGGTTTTATTCCTCTTGAATTACCTTAAGCAGAGACTGCCGAAAGACACTTTCATTTCAAAGGTGTGCCAAGCTTCCAAAAAACGACTGGTTTTGTTAATCTCCGTAAATTTTTTTTCACCCAATCTTGATGATTCTCTGTGGGAATGATCAGTTCTCTAAGTCCACTCTGATGCCCAATATTCACTCTTCTAGGATGAAGCATTCGTTACCAGTAACAGTTTGAATTTTTAGGTTTTACTCTGTTTTCTCCCATATAGATAGATGTGTTTGGTACTCTAAATAAAACACGGTTTGTGCTAGCTCCTTAAAACATGACAAAATAAAGTAGTTCTAAGTTCTGTCTGTGTGGTTTGTTTCCTCTTGAAGTAGCCACAAGAAGAGACTGCTTAAGACACTTTCATTGGAAAGGTGAGCCAAGCTTCCAAAAAACTACTGGTTTTCTGAATAGTCGGCAAATATTTTTTCATCCAATCTTGATGATTCTCTGTGGTAATGATCAGATCACTAAGTCCACTTTGCTGCCCAATTTTCACTCTTCTTGCTTGAAGCGTTCGTTTCCAGTAACACTTAGAGTTTTTAGGTTTCACTCTGTTTTCTCCTATATAGATAGAGGTTTTTGGAGTCTAAATCAAACACGGTTTGTGCTAGCTCCTTGAAATTTGACAAAATAAAGTAGTTCTAAGTTCTATCTCTATGGTTTGTTTCGTCTTGAAGTACCCCAACAGAGACTGCCGAAGGACGCTTTCATTTCAAAGGTATGCGAAGCTTTTAAAAAACTACTGGTTTTTTGAAATCTCGGCAAATATTATTTCACCCAATCTAGATGATTCTCTGTGGTAATGATCAGTTCACTAAGTCCACTTAGCTGCCCAATTTTCACTCTTCTTGATTGAAGCGTTCATTTCCAGTAACACTTAGAACTTTTACGTTTCACTCTATTTCTTCCTATATAGATAGATGTGTTTGGAAGTCTAAATCAAACACGGTTTGTGCTAGCTCCTTGAAACTTGACAAAATAAAGTAGTTCTAAGTTCTGTTTTTGTGGTTTTATTCCTCTTGAATTACCTTAAGCAGAGACTGCCGAAAGACACTTTCATTTCAAAGGTGTGCCAAGCTTCCAAAAAACTACTGGTTTTCTGAAATGTCGTCAAATTATTTTTCACCCAATTTGGTGATTCTCTGTGGTAATGATCAGATCACTAAGTCCACTTAGCTGCCCAATTTTCACTCTTCCTGCTTGAAGCGTTCGTTTCCAGTAACACGTAGAATTTTTAGGTTTCACTCTATTTCCTCCTATGTAGATAGATGTGTTTGGAACTCTAATACAAACACGGTTTGTGCTAGCTCCTTAAAACTTGGCAAAATATAGTAGTTCTAAGTTCTGTCTTTGTGGTTTGTTTCCTCTTGAATTACCCCAAGCAGAGACTGCCGAAAGACACTTTCATTTCAAATTGTGCCAAGCTTCCAAAAAACTACTGTTTTTCTGAATAGTCCGCAAATTTTTTTCCCCCAATCTTGATGATTCTCTGTGGTAATGATCAGATCACTAAGTCCACTTTGCTGCGCAAATTTCACTCTTCTTTCTTGAAGCGTTCGTTTCCAGGAACACTTAGAGTTTTTAGGTTTCACTCTGTTTTCTCCAATATAGATAGATGTGTTTGGAAATCTAATACAAACACGGTTTGTGCTCGCTTTTTGAAACTTGACAAAATAAAGTAGTTCTAAGTTCTGTGTTTGTGGTTTTATTCCTCTTGAATTACCTTCAGCAGAGACTGCCTAAAGACACTTTCATTTCAAAGGTGTGCCAAGCTTCCAAAAAACTACTGGTTTTCTGAATAGTCGGCAATATTTTTTTCCCCCAATCCTGATAATTCACTGTGGTAATGATCAGATCACTAAGTCCACTTTGGTGCCCAGTTTTCCCTCTTCTTGCTTGAAGCATTCGTTTCCAGTAACACTTAGAGTTTTAGGTTTCACTCTGTTTTCGCCAATATAGATAGATGAGTTTGGAAATCTAATACAAACACGGTTTGTGCTCGCTTTTTGAAACATCACAAAATAAAGTAGTTCTGAGTTCTGTCTCTATGGTTTGTTTCCTCTTGAAGTAGCCACAAGCAGAGACTGCGTAAAACACATTCATTGGAAAGGTGTGCCAAGCTTCCAAAAAACTATTGGTTTTCTGAATAGTCGGCATAATTTTTTCATCCAATCTTATGATTCTATGTCTAAAGATTAGTTCACTAAGTCCAATTAGCTGCCCAATTTTCACTCTTTTTGCTTGAATCTTTCGTTTCCAGTAACACTTAGAATTTTTAGGTTTCACTCTGTTTTCTCCTATGTAGATAGATGTGTTTGGAACTCTAAATCAAACACGGTTTGTGCACACTCCTTGAAACTTGACAAAATAAAGTAGTTCTAAGTTCTGTCTTTGTGGTTTTATTCCTCATGAATTTCCTTAAGCAGAGACTGCCGAAAGACACTTTCATTTCAAAGGTGTGCCAAGCTTCAAAAAAACTACTGGTTTTCTGAAATCTTGGCAAATTTTTTTTCCCCCAATCTTGATGATCCTCTGTGGTAATGATCAGTTCAATAAGTCCAATTGGCTGCCCAATTTTCATTCTTATTGCTTGAAGTGATCGTTTCCAGTAACACTTTGAATTTTTAGATTTCACTCTGTTTTCTCCTATATAGATAGATGTGTTTGGAACCCTAAATCAAACACGGTTTGTGATACCTTTTTGAAACTTCACAAAATAAAGTAGTTCTAAGTTCTGTCTCTATGGTTTGTTTCCTCTTGAAGTAGCCAGAAGCTGAGACTGCGTAAAACACTTTCATTGGAAAGGTGTGCCAAGCTTCCAAAAAACTACTGGTTTTCTGAATATTCGGCAAATATTTTTTCATCCGATCTTGATGATTCTCTTTGGTAAATATCAGTTCACTAAGTCCACTTAGCTGCCTAATTTTCACTCTTCTTGCTTGAATCATTCGTTTCCAGTAGCACTTAGAATTTTTAGGTTTCACTCTATTTCCTCCTATGTAGATAGATGTGTTTGGAACTCTAATACAAACACGGTTTGTGCTAGCTTTTTGAAACTTGGCAAAATATAGTAGCTGTATGTTCTGTCTTTGTGGTTTGTTTCCTCTTGAATTACCCCAAGCAGAGACTGCCGAAAGACACTTTCATTTCAAAGGTGTGCCAAGCTTCCAAAAAACTACTGGTTTTCTGAAATCTCGGCAAATTTTTTTTCCCCTAATCTTGATGATTCTCTGTGGTATTGATCAGATCACTAAGTCCACTTTGCTGCCCAATTTTCACTCTTCTTGCTTGAAGAGTTCGTTTCCAGTAACACTTAGAGTTTTTAGGTTTCAATCTGTTTCTCCTATATAGATAGATGTCTTTGGAAATCTAAATGAAACACGATTTGTGCTCGCTTTTTGAAACGTCACAAAATAAAGTAGTTGTAAGTTCTGTCTCTATGGTTTGTTTCCTCTTGAAGTAGCCACAAGCAGAGACTGCGGAAGACACTTTCATTGGAAAGGTGCGGCATGCTTCCAAAAAAGTACTGGTTTTCTCAATGGTCGGCAAATATTTCTTCATCCAATCTTGATGATTCTGTGTGATAATGATCAGTTCACTAAGTCCACTCAGCTGCCCAATATTCACTCTTCTTGCTTGAAGCGTTCGTTTCCTGTAACACGTAGAATTTTTAGGTTTCACTCTATTTCCTCCTATGCAGATAGATGTGTTTGGAACTCTCATACAAACACGGTTTGTGCTTGCTTTTTGAAACTTGGCAAAATATAGTAGTTCTAAGTTCTGTCTTTGTGGTTTGTTTCCTCTTGAATTACCCCAAGCAGAGACTGCCGAAAGACACTTTCATTTCAAAGGTGTGCCAAGCTTCCAAAAAACTACTGGTTTTCTGAATAGTCGGCAAATTTTTTTTCCCTCAATCTTGATGATTCTCTGTGGTAATGATCAGATCACTAAGTCCACTTTGCTGCCCAATTTTCACTCTTCTTGCTTGAAGCGTTCGTTACCAGTAACACTTAGAGTTTTTAGGTTTCACTCTGTTTTCTCCAATATAGATAGATGTGTTTGGAAATCTAATACAAACACGGTTTGTGCTCGCTTTTTGAAACTTCACAAAATAAAGTAGTTCTGAGTTCTGTCTCTATGGTTTGTTTCCTCTTGAAGTAGACACAAGCAGAGACTGCGGAAGACACTTTCATTGGAAAGGTGTGGCATGATTCCAAAAATTGCCATTTTTCTCAATAGTCGGCAAATATTTCTTCATCCAATCTTGATGATTCTGTGTGGTAATGATCAGTTCACTAAGTCCACTTAGCTGCCCAATTATCACTCTTCTTGCTTGAAGCGTTCGTTTCCAGTAACACGTAGAATTTTTAGGTTTCACTCTATTTCCTCCTATGTAGATAGATGTGTTTGGAACTCTAATACAAACACGGTTTGTGCTAGCTTTTTGAAACTTGGCAAAATATACTAGCTCTAAGTTCTGCCTTTGTGGATTGTTTCCTCTTGAATTACCCCAAGCAGAGACTGCTGAAAGACACTTTCATTTCAAAGGTTTGCCAAGCTTCCAAAAAACTACTGGTTTTCTGAATAGTCGGCAAATTTTTTTTCCCCCAATCTTGATGATTCTCTGTGGTAATGATCAGATCACTAAGTCCACTTTGCTGCCCAATTTTCACTCTTCTTGCTTGAAGCGTTCGTTTCCAGTAACACTTAGAGTTTTTAGGTTTCACTCTGTTTTCTCCAATATAGATAGATGTGTTTGGAAATCTAATACAAACACGGTTTGTGCTCGCTTTTTGAAACTTCACAAAATAAAGTAGTTCTGAGTTCTGTCTCTATGGTTTGTTTCCTCTTGAAGTAGCCACAAGCAGAGACTGCGTAAAATACTTTCATTGGAAAGGTGTGCCAAGCTTCCAAAAAACTATTGGTTTTCTGAATAGTCGGCAAGTATTTTTTCATCCGATCTTGATGATTCTCTCTGGTAAAGATCAGTTCACTAAGTCCAATTAGCTGCCCAATTTTCAACTTTTTGCTTGAATCTTTCGTTTCCAGTAGCACTTAGAATTTTTAGGTTTCACTCTGTTTTCTCCTATATAGATAGATGTGTTTGGAACTCTAAATCAAACACGGTTTGTGCTCGCTCCTTGAAACTTGACAAAATAAAGTAGTTCTAAGTTCTGTCTTTGTGGTTTTATTCCTCTTGAATTACCTTAAGCAGAGACTGCCGAAAGACACTTTCATTTCAAAGGTGTGCCAAGCTTCCAAAAAACGACTGGTTTTGTTAATCTCGGTAAATTTTTTTTCACCCAATCTTGATGATTCTCTGTGGGAATGATCAGTTCTCTAAGTCCACTCTGATGCCCAATATTCACTCTTCTAGGATGAAGCATTCGTTACCAGTAACAGTTTGAATTTTTAGGTTTTACTCTGTTTTCTCCCATATAGATAGATGTGTTTGGTACTCTAAATCAAACACGGTTTGTGCTACCTCCTTAAAACATGACAAAATAAAGTAGTTCTAAGTTCTGTCTGTGTGGTTTGTTTCCTCTTGAAGTAGCCACAAGCAGAGACTGCTTAAGACACTTTCATTGGAAAGGTGTGCCAAGCTTCCAAAAAACTACTGGTTTTCTGAATAGTCGGCAAATATTTTTTCATCCAATCTTGATGATTCTCTGTGGTAATGATCAGTTCACTAAGTCCACTTAGATGCCCAATTTTCACTCTTCTTGCTTGAAGCGTTCGTTTCCAGTAACACTTAGAATTTTTACGTTTCACTCTATTTCTTCCTATATAGATAGATGTGTTTGGAAGTCTAAATCAAACACGGTTTGTGCTAGCTCCTTGAAACTTGACAAAATAAAGTAGTTCTAAGTTCTGTTTTTGTGGTTTTATTCCTCTTGAATTACTTTAAGCAGAGACTGCCGAAAGACACTTTCATTTCAAAGGTGTGCCAAGCTTCCAAAAAACTACTGGTTTTCTGAAATGTCGTCAAATTATTTTTCACCCAATTTGGTGATTCTCTGTGGTAATGATCAGATCACTAAGTCCACTTAGCTGCCCAATTTTCACTCTTCCTGCTTGAAGCGTTCGTTTCCAGTAACACGTAGAATTTTTAGGTTTCACTCTATTTCCTCCTATGTAGATAGATGTGTTTGGAACTCTAATACAAACACGGTTTGTGCTAGCTCCTTAAAACTTGGCAAAATATAGTAGTTCTAAGTTCTGTCTTTGTGGTTTGTTTCCTCTTGAATTACCCCAAGCAGAGACTGCCGAAAGACACTTTCATTTCAAATTGTGCCAAGCTTCCAAAAAACTACTGTTTTTCTGAATAGTCCGCAAATTTTTTTCCCCCAATCTTGATGATTCTCTGTGGTAATGATCAGATCACTAAGTCCACTTTGCTGCGCAAATTTCACTCTTCTTTCTTGAAGCGTTCGTTTCCAGGAACACTTAGAGTTTTTAGGTTTCACTCTGTTTTCTCCAATATAGATAGATGTGTTTGGAAATCTAATACAAACACGGTTTGTGCTCGCTTTTTGAAACTTGACAAAATAAAGTAGTTCTAAGTTCTGTGTTTGTGGTTTTATTCCTCTTGAATTACCTTCAGCAGAGACTGCCTAAAGACACTTTCATTTCAAAGGTGTGCCAAGCTTCCAAAAAACTACTGGTTTTCTGAATAGTCGGCAATATTTTTTTCCCCCAATCCTGATAATTCACTGTGGTAATGATCAGATCACTAAGTCCACTTTGGTGCCCAGTTTTCCCTCTTCTTGCTTGAAGCATTCGTTTCCAGTAACACTTAGAGTTTTAGGTTTCACTCTGTTTTCGCCAATATAGATAGATGAGTTTGGAAATCTAATACAAACACGGTTTGTGCTCGCTTTTTGAAACATCACAAAATAAAGTAGTTCTGAGTTCTGTCTCTATGGTTTGTTTCCTCTTGAAGTAGCCACAAGCAGAGACTGCGTAAAACACATTCATTGGAAAGGTGTGCCAAGCTTCCAAAAAACTATTGGTTTTCTGAATAGTCGGCATAATTTTTTCATCCAATCTTATGATTCTATGTCTAAAGATTAGTTCACTAAGTCCAATTAGCTGCCCAATTTTCACTCTTTTTGCTTGAATCTTTCGTTTCCAGTAACACTTAGAATTTTTAGGTTTCACTCTGTTTTCTCCTATGTAGATAGATGTGTTTGGAACTCTAAATCAAACACGGTTTGTGCACACTCCTTGAAACTTGACAAAATAAAGTAGTTCTAAGTTCTGTCTTTGTGGTTTTATTCCTCATGAATTTCCTTAAGCAGAGACTGCCGAAAGACACTTTCATTTCAAAGGTGTGCCAAGCTTCAAAAAACTACTGGTTTTCTGAAATCTTGGCAAATTTTTTTTCCCCCAATCTTGATGATCCTCTGTGGTAATGATCAGTTCAATAAGTCCAATTGGCTGCCCAATTTTCATTCTTATTGCTTGAAGTGATCGTTTCCAGTAACACTTTGAATTTTTAGATTTCACTCTGTTTTCTCCTATATAGATAGATGTGTTTGGAACCCTAAATCAAACACGGTTTGTGATACCTTTTTGAAACTTCACAAAATAAAGTAGTTCTAAGTTCTGTCTCTATGGTTTGTTTCCTCTTGAAGTAGCCAGAAGCTGAGACTGCGTAAAACACTTTCATTGGAAAGGTGTGCCAAGCTTCCAAAAAACTACTGGTTTTCTGAATATTCGGCAAATATTTTTTCATCCGATCTTGATGATTCTCTTTGGTAAATATCAGTTCACTAAGTCCACTTAGCTGCCTAATTTTCACTCTTCTTGCTTGAATCATTCGTTTCCAGTAGCACTTAGAATTTTTAGGTTTCACTCTATTTCCTCCTATGTAGATAGATGTGTTTGGAACTCTAATACAAACACGGTTTGTGCTAGCTTTTTGAAACTTGGCAAAATATAGTAGCTGTATGTTCTGTCTTTGTGGTTTGTTTCCTCTTGAATTACCCCAAGCAGAGACTGCCGAAAGACACTTTCATTTCAAAGGTGTGCCAAGCTTCCAAAAAACTACTGGTTTTCTGAAATCTCGGCAAATTTTTTTTCCCCTAATCTTGATGATTCTCTGTGGTATTGATCAGATCACTAAGTCCACTTTGCTGCCCAATTTTCACTCTTCTTGCTTGAAGAGTTCGTTTCCAGTAACACTTAGAGTTTTTAGGTTTCAATCTGTTTTCTCCTATATAGATAGATGTCTTTGGAAATCTAAATGAAACACGATTTGTGCTCGCTTTTTGAAACGTCACAAAATAAAGTAGTTGTAAGTTCTGTCTCTATGGTTTGTTTCCTCTTGAAGTAGCCACAAGCAGAGACTGCGGAAGACACTTTCATTGGAAAGGTGCGGCATGCTTCCAAAAAAGTACTGGTTTTCTCAATGGTCGGCAAATATTTCTTCATCCAATCTTGATGATTCTGTGTGATAATGATCAGTTCACTAAGTCCACTCAGCTGCCCAATATTCACTCTTCTTGCTTGAAGCGTTCGTTTCCTGTAACACGTAGAATTTTTAGGTTTCACTCTATTTCCTCCTATGCAGATAGATGTGTTTGGAACTCTCATACAAACACGGTTTGTGCTTGCTTTTTGAAACTTGGCAAAATATAGTAGTTCTAAGTTCTGTCTTTGTGGTTTGTTTCCTCTTGAATTACCCAAGCAGAGACTGCCGAAAGACACTTTCATTTCAAAGGTGTGCCAAGCTTCCAAAAAACTACTGGTTTTCTGAATAGTCGGCAAATTTTTTTTCCCTCAATCTTGATGATTCTCTGTGGTAATGATCAGATCACTAAGTCCACTTTGCTGCCCAATTTTCACTCTTCTTGCTTGAAGCGTTCGTTACCAGTAACACTTAGAGTTTTTAGGTTTCACTCTGTTTTCTCCAATATAGATAGATGTGTTTGGAAATCTAATACAAACACGGTTTGTGCTCGCTTTTTGAAACTTCACAAAATAAAGTAGTTCTGAGTTCTGTCTCTATGGTTTGTTTCCTCTTGAAGTAGACACAAGCAGAGACTGCGGAAGACACTTTCATTGGAAAGGTGTGGCATGATTCCAAAAATTGCCATTTTTCTCAATAGTCGGCAAATATTTCTTCATCCAATCTTGATGATTCTGTGTGGTAATGATCAGTTCACTAAGTCCACTTAGCTGCCCAATTATCACTCTTCTTGCTTGAAGCGTTCGTTTCCAGTAACACGTAGAATTTTTAGGTTTCACTCTATTTCCTCCTATGTAGATAGATGTGTTTGGAACTCTAATACAAACACGGTTTGTGCTAGCTTTTTGAAACTTGGCAAAATATACTAGCTCTAAGTTCTGCCTTTGTGGATTGTTTCCTCTTGAATTACCCCAAGCAGAGACTGCTGAAAGACACTTTCATTTCAAAGGTTTGCCAAGCTTCCAAAAAACTACTGGTTTTCTGAATAGTCGGCAAATTTTTTTTCCCCCAATCTTGATGATTCTCTGTGGTAATGATCAGATCACTAAGTCCACTTTGCTGCCCAATTTTCACTCTTCTTGCTTGAAGCGTTCGTTTCCAGTAACACTTAGAGTTTTTAGGTTTCACTCTGTTTTCTCCAATATAGATAGATGTGTTTGGAAATCTAATACAAACACGGTTTGTGCTCGCTTTTTGAAACTTCACAAAATAAAGTAGTTCTGAGTTCTGTCTCTATGGTTTGTTTCCTCTTGAAGTAGCCACAAGCAGAGACTGCGTAAAATACTTTCATTGGAAAGGTGTGCCAAGCTTCCAAAAAACTATTGGTTTTCTGAATAGTCGGCAAGTATTTTTTCATCCGATCTTGATGATTCTCTCTGGTAAAGATCAGTTCACTAAGTCCAATTAGCTGCCCAATTTTCAACTTTTTGCTTGAATCTTTCGTTTCCAGTAGCACTTAGAATTTTTAGGTTTCACTCTGTTTTCTCCTATATAGATAGATGTGTTTGGAACTCTAAATCAAACACGGTTTGTGCTCGCTCCTTGAAACTTGACAAAATAAAGTAGTTCTAAGTTCTGTCTTTGTGGTTTTATTCCTCTTGAATTACCTTAAGCAGAGACTGCCGAAAGACACTTTCATTTCAAAGGTGTGCCAAGCTTCCAAAAAACGACTGGTTTTGTTAATCTCGGTAAATTTTTTTTCACCCAATCTTGATGATTCTCTGTGGGAATGATCAGTTCTCTAAGTCCACTCTGATGCCCAATATTCACTCTTCTAGGATGAAGCATTCGTTACCAGTAACAGTTTGAATTTTTAGGTTTTACTCTGTTTTCTCCCATATAGATAGATGTGTTTGGTACTCTAAATCAAACACGGTTTGTGCTACCTCCTTAAAACATGACAAAATAAAGTAGTTCTAAGTTCTGTCTGTGTGGTTTGTTTCCTCTTGAAGTAGCCACAAGCAGAGACTGCTTAAGACACTTTCATTGGAAAGGTGTGCCAAGCTTCCAAAAAACTACTGGTTTTCTGAATAGTCGGCAAATATTTTTTCATCCAATCTTGATGATTCTCTGTGGTAATGATCAGTTCACTAAGTCCACTTAGATGCCCAATTTTCACTCTTCTTGCTTGAAGCGTTCGTTTCCAGTAACACTTAGAATTTTTACGTTTCACTCTATTTCTTCCTATATAGATAGATGTGTTTGGAAGTCTAAATCAAACACGGTTTGTGCTAGCTCCTTGAAACTTGACAAAATAAAGTAGTTCTAAGTTCTGTTTTTGTGGTTTTATTCCTCTTGAATTACTTTAAGCAGAGACTGCCGAAAGACACTTTCATTTCAAAGGTGTGCCAAGCTTCCAAAAAACTACTGGTTTTCTGAAATGTCGTCAAATTATTTTTCACCCAATTTGGTGATTCTCTGTGGTAATGATCAGATCACTAAGTCCACTTAGCTGCCCAATTTTCACTCTTCCTGCTTGAAGCGTTCGTTTCCAGTAACACGTAGAATTTTTAGGTTTCACTCTATTTCCTCCTATGTAGATAGATGTGTTTGGAACTCTAATACAAACACGGTTTGTGCTAGCTCCTTAAAACTTGGCAAAATATAGTAGTTCTAAGTTCTGTCTTTGTGGTTTGTTTCCTCTTGAATTACCCCAAGCAGAGACTGCCAAAGGACACTTTCAATTCGAAGGTGTGCCCAGCTTCCCAAAAACTACTGGTTTTCTGAAATCTCGGCAAATTTTTTTCCCCCAATCTTGATGATTCTCTGTGGTAATGATCAGTTCACTAAGTCCACGTAGCTGAGCAATTTTCACTCTTCTTCCTTGAAGCATTCGTTTCCAGTAACACGTAGAATTTTTAGGTTTCACTCTATTTCCTCCTATATAGATAGATGTGTTTGGAACTCTAATACAAACACGGTTTGTGCTAGCTTTTTGAATTTGACAAAATATAGTAGTTCTAAGTTCTGTCTTTGTGGTTTGTTTCCTCTTGAATTACCCCAAGCAGAGACTGAAGAAAGACACTTTCATTTCAAAGGTGTGCCAAGCTTCCAAAAAACTACTGGATTTCTGAAATGTCGTCAAATTATTTTTCACCCAATTTGGTGATTCTCTGTGGTAATGATCAGATCACTAAGTCCACTTAGCTGCCCAATTTTCACTCTCTTGCTTGAAGCGTTCGTTTCCAGTAACACTTAGAATTTTTAGGTTTCACTCTATTTCCTCCTATATAGATAGATGTGTTTGGAACTCTAATACAAACACGGTTTGTGCTAGCTTTTTGAAACTTGAGAAAATATAGTAGTTCTAAGTTCTCTCTTTGTGGTTTGTTTCTTCTTGAATTACCCCAAGCAGAGACTGCCGAAGGACACTTTCAATTCAAAGGTGTGCCCAGCTTCCAAAAAACTACTGGTTTTCTGAAATCTCGGCAAATTTTTTTTCCCCCAATCTTGATGATTCTCCGTGGTAATGATCAGTTCACTAAGTCCATTTAGCTGCCCAATTTTCACTCTTCTTGCTTGAAGCGTTCGTTTCCAGTAACACGTAGAATTTTTAGGTTTCACTCTATTTCCTCCATTATAGATAGATGTGTTTGGAACTCTAATACAAACACGGTTTGTGCTAGCTTTTGAAACTTGACAAATATAGTAGTTCTAAGTTCTGTCTTTGTGGTTTGTTTCCTCTTGAATTACCCCAAGCAGAGACTGCCGAAAGACACTTTCATTTCAAAGGTGTGCCAAGCTTCCAAAAAACGAACGGTTTTCTGAAATCTCGGCAAATTTTTTTTCCCCCAATCTTGATGATTCTCTGTGCTATTGATCAGATCACTAAGTCCACTTGGCTGCCCAATTTTCACTCTTCTTGCTTGAAGCGTTCGTTTCCAGTAACAGAGTTTTTAGGTTTCACTCTGTTTTCTCCTATATAGATAGATGTGTTTGGAAATCTAAATGAAACACGGTTTGTGCTCGCTTTTTGAAACTTCACCAAATAAAGTAGTTCTAAGTTCTCTCTTTGTGTTTTTTTTCTTCTTGAATTACCCCAAGCAGAGACTGCCGAAGGACACTTTCAATTCAAAGGTGTGCCCAGCTTCCAAAAAACTACTGGTTTTCTGAAATCTCGGCAAATTTTTTTTCCCCCAATCTTGATGATTCTCCGTGGTAATGCTCAGTTCACTAAGTCCACTTAGCTGCCCAATTTTCACTCTTCTTGCTTGAAGCGTTCGTTTCCAGTAACACGTAGAATTTTTAGGTTTCACTCTATTTCCTCCTATGTAGATAGATGTGTTTGGAATTCTAATACAAACACGGTTTGTCCTAGCTTTTTGAAACTTGGCAAAATATAGTAGTTCTAAGTTCTCTCTTTGTGGTTTGTTTCTTCTTGAATTACCCCAAGCAGAGACTGCCGAAGGACACTTTCAATTCAAAGGTGTGCCCAGCTTCCAAAAAACGACTGGTTTTCTGAAATCTCGGCAAATTTTATTCCCCCAATCTTGATGATTTTCTGTGGTAATGATCAGTTCACTAAGTCCACTTTGCTGCCCAATTTTCACTCTTCTTGCTTGAAGCGTTCGTTTCCAGTAACACGTAGAATTTTTAGGTTTCACTCTATTTCCTCCTATATAGATAGATGTGTTTGGAACTCTAATACAAACATGGTTTGTGCTAGCCTTTTGAAACTTGACAAAATATAGTAGTTCTAAGTTCTGTCTTTGTGGTTTTATTCCTCTTGAATTACCTTAAGCAGAGACTGCCGCGAGACACTTTCATTTCAAAGGTGTGCCAAGCTTCCAAAAAACGACTGGTTTTCTGAAATCTCGGCAAATTTTTTTCCCCCAATCTTGATGATTCTCTGTGGTAATGATCAGTTCAATAAGTCCACTTAGCTGCCCAATTTTCATTCTTATTGCTTGAAGCGTTCGTTTCCAGTAACACTTTGAATTTTTAGGTTTCACTCTCCTTCTATATAGATAGATGTGTTTGGAACTCTAAATCAAACACGGTTTGTGATAGCTTTTTGAAACTTCACACAATAATGTAGTTCTAAGTTCTGTCTCTATAGTTTGTTTCCTCTTGAATTAGCCAGAAGCTGAGAGTGCGTAAAACACTTTCATTGGAAAGGTGTGCCAAGCTTCCAAAAAACTACTGGTTTTCTGAATAGTCGGCAAATATTTTTTCATCCGATCTTGATGATTCTCTGTGGTAAAGATCAGTTCACTAAGTCCACTTCGCTGCCTAATTTTCACTCTTCTTGCTTGAATCATTGGTTTCCAGTAACACTTAGAATTTTTAGGTTTCACTCTATTTCCTCCTATATAGATAGATGATTTTGGATGTCTAATTCAAACACGGTTTGTGCTAGCTCCTGGAAATTTGACAAAATAAAGTAGTTCTAAGTTCTATCTCTATGGTTTGTTTCGTCTTGAAGTACCCCAACAGAGACTGCCGAAGGACGCTTTCATTTCAAAGGTGTGTGAAGCTTTTAAAAAACTACTGTTTTTTTGAAATCTCGGCAAATATTATTTCACCCAATCTAGATGATTCTCTGTGGTAATGATCAGTTCACTAAGTCCACTTAGCTGCCCAAATTTCACTCTTCTTGCTTGAAGGGTTCGTTTCCAATAACACTTAGAATTTTTACGTTTCACTCTATTTCTTCCTATATAGATAGATGTGTTTGGAAGTCTAAATCAAACAGGGTTTGTGCTAGCTCCTTGAAACTTGACAAAATAAAGTAGTTCTAAGTTCTGTTTTTGTGGTTTTATTCCTCTTGAATTACCTTAAGCAGAGACTGCCGAAAGACACTTTCATTTCAAAGGTGTGCCAAGCTTCCAAAAAACGACTGGTTTTGTTAATCTCGGCAAATTTTTTTTCACCCAATCTTGATGATTCTCTGTGGTAATGATCAGTTCTCTAAGTCCACTCTGCTGCCCAATATTCACTCTTCTAGGATGAAGCGTTCGTTACCAGTAACAGTTTGAATTTTTAGGTTTTACTCTGTTTTCTCCCATATAGATAGATGTGTTTGGTACTCTAAATCAAACACGGTTTGTGCTAGCTCCTTAACACTTGACAAAATAAAGTAGTTCTAAGTTCTGTCTGTGTGGTTTGTTTCCTCTTGAAGTAGCCACAAGCAGAGACTGCGTAAGACACTTTCATTGGAAAGGTGTGCCAAGCTTCCAAAAATCTACTGGCTTTCTGAATAGTCGGCAAATATTTTTTCATCCGATCTTGATGATTCTCTGTGGTAATAATCAGTTCACTAAGTCCACTTAGCTGCCCAATATTCACTCTTTTAGAATAAAGCCTTCGTTTCAAGTAACAGTTGAGTTTTTAGGTTTCACTCTATTTCCTCCTATATAGATAGATGTTTTTGGAAGTCTAAATCAAACACGGTTTGTGCTAGCTCCCTGAAACTTGACAAAATAAAGTAGTTCTAAGTTCTGTCTTTGTGGTTTGTTTCTTCTTGAATTCCCCCAAGCAGAGACTGCCGAAACACACTTTCATTTCAAAAATGTGCCAAGCTTCCAAAAAACTACTGGTTTTCTGAAATGTCATCAAATTATTTTTCACCCAATTTGGTGATTCTCTGTGGTAATGATCAGATCACTAAGTCCACTTAGCTGCCCAATTTTCACTCTCTTGCTTGAAGCGTTCGTTTCCAGTAACACTTAGAATTTTTAGGTTTCACTCTATTTCCTCCTATATAGGTAGATGTGTTTGGAACTCTAATACAAACACGGTTTGTGCTAGCTTTTTGAAACTTGAGAAAATATAGTAGTTCTAAGTTCTCTCTTTGTGGTTTGTTTCTTCTTGAATTACCCCAAGCAGAGACTGCCGAAGGACACTTTCAATTCAATGGTGTGCCCAGCTTCCAAAAAACTACTGGTTTTCTGAAATCTCGGCAAATTTTTTTTCCCCCAATCTTGATGATTCTCCGTGGTAATGATCAGTTCACTAAGTCCACTTAGCTGCCCAATTTTCACTCTTCTCGCTTGAAGCGTTCATTTCCAGTAACACGTAGAATTTTTAGGTTTCACTCTATTTCCTCCTATATAGATAGATGTGTTTGGAACTCTAATACAAACACGGTTTGTGCTAGCATTTTGAAACTTGACAAAATATAGTAGTTCTAAGTTCTGTCTTTGTGGTTCGTTTCCTCTTGAATTACCCCAAGCAGAGACTGCCGAAAGACACTTTCATTTCAAAGGTGTGCCAAGCTTCCAAAAAACGACTGGTTTTCTGAAATCTCGGCAAATTTTTTTTCCCCCAATCTTGATGATTCTCTGTGGTATTGATCAGATCACTAAGTCCACTTGGCTGCCCAATTTTCACTCTTCTTGCTTGAAGCGTTCGTTTCCAGTAACACTTAGAGTTTTTAGGTTTCACTCTGTTTTCTCCTATATAGATAGATGTGTTTGGAAATCTAAATGAAACACGGTTTGTGCTCGCTTTTTGAAACTTCACCAAATAAAGTAGTTCTAAGTTCTGTCTCTATGGTTTGTTTCCTCTTGAAGTAGCCACAAGCAGATACTGCGGAAGACACTTTCATTGGAAAGGTGCGGCATGCTTCCAAAAAAGTACTGGTTTTCTCAATAGTCGGCAAATATTTCTTCATCCAATCTTGATGATTCTGTGTGGTAATGATCAGTTCACTAAGTCCACTTAGCTGCCCAATTTTCACTCTTCTTGCTTGAAGCGTTCGTTTCCAGTAACACGTGGAATTTTTAGGTTTCACTCTATTTCCTCCTATGTAGATAGATGTGTTTGGAACTCTAATACAAACACGGTTTGTGCTAGCTTTTTGAAACTTGGCAAAATATAGTAGTTCTAAGTTCTCTCTTTGTGGTTTGTTTCTTCTTGAATTACCCCAAGCAGAGACTGCCGAAGGACACTTTCATTTCAAAGGTGTGCCCAGCTTCCAAAAACCTACTGGTTTTCTGAAATCTCGGCAAATTTTTTTCCCCAATCTTGATGATTCTCTGTGGTAATGATCAGTTCACTAAGTCCACTTAGCTGCCCAATTTTCACTCTTCTTGCTTGAAGCGTTCGTTTCCAGTAACACGTAGAATTTTTAGGTTTCACTCTATTTCCTCCTATGTAGATAGATGTGTTTGGAACTCTAATACAAACATGGTTTGTGCTAGCCTTTTGAAACTTGACAAAATATAGTAGTTCTAAGTTCTGTCTTTGTGGTTTTATTCCTCTTGAATTACCTTAGCAGAGACTGCCGCAAGACCCTTTCATTTCAAAGGTGTGCCAAGCTTCCAAAAAACGACTGGTTTTCTGAAATCTCGGCAAATTTTTTTTCCCCCAATCTTGATGATTCTCTGTGGTAATGATCAGTTCAATAAGTCCACTTAGCTGCCCAATTTTCATTCTTATTGCTTGAAGCGTTCGTTTCCAGTAACACTTTGAATTTTTAGGTTTCACTCTCCTTCTATATAGATAGATGTGTTTGGAACTCTAAATCAAACACGGTTTGTGATAGCTTTTTGAAACTTCACACAATAATGTAGTTCTAAGTTCTGTCTCTATGGTTTGTTTCCTCTTGAAGTAGCCAGAAGCTGAGAGTGCGTAAAACACTTTCATTGGAAAGGTGTGCCAAGCTTCCAAAAAACTACTGGTTTTCTGAATAGTCGGCAAATATTTTTTCATGCGATCTTGATGATTCTCTGTGGTAAAGATCAGTTCACTAAGTCCACTTCGCTGCCTAATTTTCACTCTTCTTGCTTGAATCATTCGTTTCCAGTAACACTTAGAATTTTTAGGTTTCACTCTATTTCCTCCTATATAGATAGATGATTTTGGATGTCTAATTCAAACACGGTTTGTGCTAGCTCCTGGAAATGTGACAAAATAAAGTAGTTCTAAGTTCTATCTCTATGGTTTGTTTCGTCTTGAAGTACCCCAACAGAGACTGCCGAAGGACGCTTTCATTTCAAAGGTGTGTGAAGCTTTTAAAAAACTACTGTTTTTTTGAAATCTCGGCAAATATTATTTCACCCAATCTAGATGATTCTCTGTGGTAATGATCAGTTCACTAAGTCCACTTAGCTGCCCAAATTTCACTCTTCTTGCTTGAAGCGTTCGTTTCCAGTAACACTTAGAATTTTTACGTTTCACTCTATTTCTTCCTATATAGATAGATGTGTTTGGAAGTCTAAATCAAACAGGGTTTGTGCTAGCTCCTTGAAACTTGACAAAATAAAGTAGTTCTAAGTTCTGTTTTTGTGGTTTTATTCCTCTTGAATTACCTTAAGCAGAGACTGCCGAAAGACACTTTCATTTCAAAGGTGTGCCAAGCTTCCAAAAAACGACTGGTTTTGTTAATCTCGGCAAATTTTTTTTCACCCAATCTTGATGATTCTCTGTGGTAATGATCAGTTCTCTAAGTCCACTCTGCTGCCCAATATTCACTCTTCTAGGATGAAGCGTTCGTTACCAGTAACAGTTTGAATTTTTAGGTTTTACTCTGTTTTCTCCCATATAGATAGATGTGTTTGGTACTCTAAATCAAACACGGTTTGTGCTAGCTCCTTAACACTTGACAAAATAAAGTAGTTCTAAGTTCTGTCTGTGTGGTTTGTTTCCTCTTGAAGTAGCCACAAGCAGAGACTGCGTAAGACACTTTCATTGGAAAGGTGTGCCAAGCTTCCAAAAATCTACTGGTTTTCTGAATAGTCGGCAAATATTTTTTCATCCGATCTTGATGATTCTCTGTGGTAATAATCAGTTCACTAAGTCCACTTAGCTGCCCAATATTCACTCTTTTAGAACAAAGCGTTCGTTTCCAGTAACAGTTGAGTTTTTAGGTTTCACTCTATTTCCTCCTATATAGATAGATGTTTTTGGAAGTCTAAATCAAACACGGTTTGTGCTAGCTCCCTGAAACTTGACAAAATAAAGTAGTTCTAAGTTCTGTCTTTGTGGTTTGTTTCTTCTTGAATTCCCCCAAGCAGAGACTGCCGAAACACACTTTCATTTCAAAGGTGTGCCAAGCTTCCAAAAAACTACTGGTTTTCTGAAATGTCGTCAAATTATTTTTCACCCAATTTGGTGATTCTCTGTGGTAATGATCAGATCACTAAGTCCACTTAGCTGCCCAATTTTCACTCTCTTGCTTGAAGCGTTCGTTTCCAGTAACACTTAGAATTTTTAGGTTTCACTCTATTTCCTCCTATATAGATAGATGTGTTTGGAACTCTAATACAAACACGGTTTGTGCTAGCTTTTTGAAACTTGAGAAAATATAGTAGTTCTAAGTTCTCTCTTTGTGGTTTGTTTCTTCTTGAATTACCCCAAGCAGAGACTGCCGAAGGACACTTTCAATTCAATGGTGTGCCCAGCTTACAAAAAACTACTGGTTTTCTGAAATCTCGGCAAATTTTTTTTCCCCCAATCTTGATGATTCTCCGTGGTAATGATCAGTTCACTAAGTCCACTTAGCTGCCCAATTTTCACTCTTCTTGCTTGAAGCGTTCGTTTCCAGTAACACGTAGAATTTTTAGGTTTCACTCTATTTCCTCCTATATAGATAGATGTGTTTGGAACTCTAATACAAACACGGTTTGTGCTAGCATTTTGAAACTTGACAAAATATAGCAGTTCTAAGTTCTGTCTTTGTGGTTTGTTTCCTCTTGAATTACCCCAAGCAGAGACTGCCGAAAGACACTTTCATTTCAAAGGTGTGCCAAGCTTCCAAAAAACTACTGGTTTTCTGAAATCTCGGCAAATTTTTTTTCCCCCAATCTTGATGATTCTCTGTGGTATTGATCAGATCACTAAGTCCACTTGGCTGCCCAATTTTCACTCTTCTTGCTTGAAGCGTTCGTTTCCAGTAACACTTAGAGTTTTTAGGTTTCACTCTGTTTTCTCCTATATAGATAGATGTGTTTGGAAATCTAAATGAAACACGGTTTGTGCTCGCTTTTTGAAACTTCACCAAATAAAGTAGTTCTAAGTTCTGTCTCTATGGTTTGTTTCCTCTTGAAGTAGCCACAAGCAGATACTGCGGAAGACACTTTCATTGGAAAGGTGCGGCATGCTTCCAAAAAAGTACTGGTTTTCTCAATAGTCGGCAAATATTTCTTCATCCAATCTTGATGATTCTGTGTGGTAATGATCAGTTCACTAAGTCCACTTAGCTGCCCAATTTTCACTCTTCTTACTTGAAGTGTTCGTTTCCAGTAACACGTAGAATTTTTAGGTTTCACTCTATTTCCTCCTATGTAGATAGATGTGTTTGGAACTCAAATACAAACATGGTTTGTGCTAGCCTTTTGAAACTTGACAAAATATAGTAGTTCTAAGTTCTCTCTTTGTGGTTTGTTTCTTCTTGAATTACCCCAAGCAGAGACTGCCGAAGGACACTTTCATTTCAAAGGTGTGCCCAGCTTCCAAAAAACGACTGGTTTTCTGAAATCTCGGCAAATTTTTTTCCCCCAATCTTGATGATTCTCTGTGGTAATGATCAGTTCACTAAGTCCACTTAGCTGCCCAATTTTCACTCTTCTTACTTGAAGTGTTCGTTTCCAGTAACACGTAGAATTTTTAGGTTTCACTCTATTTCCTCCTATGTAGATAGATGTGTTTGGAACTCAAATACAAACATGGTTTGTGCTAGCCTTTTGAAACTTGACAAAATATAGTAGTTCTAAGTTCTGTCTTTGTGGTTTTATTCCTCTTGAATTACCTTAAGCAGAGACTGCCGCAAGACACTTTCATTTCAAAGGTGTGCCAAGCTTCCAAAAAACTACTGGTTTTCTGAAATCTCGGCAAATTTTTTTTCCCCCAATCTTGATGATTCTCTGTGGTAATGATCAGTTCAATAAGTCCACTTAGCTGCCCAATTTTCATTCTTATTGCTTGAAGCGTTCGTTTTCAGTAACACTTTGAATTTTTAGGTTTCACTCTCCTTCTATATAGATAGATGTGTTTGGAACTCTAAATCAAACACGGTTTGTGATAGCTTTTTGAAACTTCACACAATAATGTAGTTCTAAGTTCTGTCTCTATGGTTTGTTTCCTCTTGAAGTAGCCAGAAGCTGAGAGTGCGTAAAACACTTTCATTGGAAAGGTGTGCCAAGCTTCCAAAAAACTACTGGTTTTCTGAATAGTCGGCAAATATTTTTTCATCCGATCTTGATGATTCTCTGTGGTAAAGATCAGTTCACTAAGTCCACTTCGCTGCCTAATTTTCACTCTTCTTGCTTGAATCATTCGTTTCCAGTAACACTTAGAATTTTTAGGTTTCACTCTATTTCCTCCTATATACATAGATGTTTTTGGATGTCTAAATCAAACACGGTTTGTGCTAGCTCCTGGAAATTTGACAAAATAAAGTACTTCTAAGTTCTATCTCTATGGTTTGTTTCGTCTTGAAGTACCCCAACAGAGACTGCCGAAGGACGCTTTCATTTCAAAGGTGTGCGAAGCTTTTAAAAAACTACTGTTTTTTTGAAATCTCGGCAAATATTATTTCACCCAATCTAGATGATTCTCTGTGGTAATGATCAGTTCACTAAGTCCACTTAGCTGCCCAATTTTCACTCTTCTTGCTTGAAGCGTTCGTTTCCAGTAACACTTAGAATTTTTACGTTTCACTCTATTTCTTCCTATATAGATAGATGTGTTTGGAAGTCTAAATCAAACACGGTGTGTGCTAGCTCCTTGAAACTTGACAAAATAAAGTAGTTCTAAGTTCTGTTTTTGTGGTTTTATTCCTCTTGAATTACCTTAAGCAGAGACTGCCGAAAGACACTTTCATTTCAAAGGTGTGCCAAGCTTCCAAAAAACGACTGGTTTTGTTAATCTCGGCAATTTTTTTTTCACCCAATCTTGATGATTCTCTGTGGTAATGATCAGTTCTCTAAGTCCACTCTGCTGCCCAATATTCACTCTTCTAGGATGAAGCGTTCGTTACCAGTAACAGTTTGAATTTTTAGGTTTTACTCTGTTTTCTCCCATATAGATAGATGTGTTTGGTACTCTAAATCAAACACGGTTTGTGCTAGCTCATTAAAACTTGACAAAATAAAGTAGTTCTAAGTTCTGTCTGTGTGGTTTGTTTCTTCTTGAAGTAGCCACAAGCAGAGACTGCGTAAGACACTTTCATTGGAAAGGTGTGCCAAGCTTCCAAAAATCTACTGGTTTTCTGAATAGTCGGCAAATATTTTTTCATCCGATCTTGATGATTCTCTGTGGTAATAATCAGTTCACTAAGTCCACTTAGCTGCCCAATATTCACTCTTTTAGAATGAAGCGTTCGTTTCCAGTAACAGTTTGAGTTTTTAGGTTTCACTCTATTTCCTCCTATATAGATAGATGTTTTTGGAAGTCTAAATCAAACACGGTTTGTGCTAGCTCCCTGAAACTTGACAAAATAAAGTAGTACTAAGTTCTGTCTTTGTGGTTTGTTTCTTCTTGAATTCCCCCAAGCAGAGACTGCCGAAACACACTTTCATTTCAAAGGTGTGCCAAGCTTCCAAAAAACTACTGGTTTTCTGAAATGTCGTCAAATTATTTTTCACCCAATTTGGTGATTCTCTGTGGTAATGATCAGATCACTAAGTCCACTTAGCTGCCCAATTTTCACTCTCTTGCTTGAAGCGTTCGTTTCCAGTAACACTTAGAATTTTTAGGTTTCACTCTATTTCCTCCTATATAGATAGATGTGTTTGGAACTCTAATACAAACACGGTTTGTGCTAGCTTTTTGAAACTTGAGAAAATATAGTAGTTCTAAGTTCTCTCTTTGTGGTTTGTTTCTTCTTGAATTACCCCAAGCAGAGACTGCTGAAGGACACTTTCAATTCAAAGGTGTGCCCAGCTTCCAAAAAACTACTGGTTTTCTGAAATCTCGGCAAATTTTTTTCCCCCAATCTTGATGATTCTCCGTGGTAATGATCAGTTCACTAAGTCCACTTAGCTGCCCAATTTTCACTCTTCTCACTTGAAGCGTTCGTTTCCAGTAACACGTAGAATTTTTAGGTTTCACTCTATTTCCTCCTATATAGATAGATGTGTTTGGAACTCTAATACAAACACGGTTTGTGCTAGCTTTTTGAAACTTGACAAAATATAGTAGTTCTAAGTTCTGTCTTTGTGGTTTTTTTCCTCTTGAATTACCCCAAGCAGAGACTGCCGAAAGACACTTTCATTTCAAAGGTGTGCCAAGCTTCCAAAAAACGACTGGTTTTCTGAAATCTCGGCAAATTTTTTTTCCCCCAATCTTGATGATTCTCTGTGGTATTGATCAGATCACAAAGTCCACTTGGCTGCCCAATTTTCACTCTTCTTGCTTGAAGCGTTCGTTTCCAGTAACACTTAGAGTTTTTAGGTTTCACTCTGTTTTCTCCTATATAGATAGATGTGTTTGGAAATCTAATTGAAACACGGTTTGTGCTCGCTTTTTGAAACTTCACGAAATAAAGTAGTTGTAAGTTCTGTCTCTATGGTTTGTTTCCTCTTGAAGTAGCCACAAGCAGAGACTGCGGAAGACACTTTCATTGGAAAGGTGTGCCAAGCTTCCAAAAAACTACTGGTTTTCTGAAATCTCGGCAAATTTTTTTTCCCCCAATCTTGATGATTCTCTGTGGTAATGATCAGTTCAATAAGTCCACTTAGCTGCCCAATTTTCATTCTTATTGCTTGAAGCGTTCGTTTTCAGTAACACTTTGAATTTTTAGGTTTCACTCTCCTTCTATATAGATAGATGTGTTTGGAACTCTAAATCAAACACGGTTTGTGATAGCTTTTTGAAACTTCACACAATAATGTAGTTCTAAGTTCTGTCTCTATGGTTTGTTTCCTCTTGAAGTAGCCAGAAGCTGAGAGTGCGTAAAACACTTTCATTGGAAAGGTGTGCCAAGCTTCCAAAAAACTACTGGTTTTCTGAATAGTCGGCAAATATTTTTTCATCCGATCTTGATGATTCTCTGTGGTAAAGATCAGTTCACTAAGTCCACTTCGCTGCCTAATTTTCACTCTTCTTGCTTGAATCATTCGTTTCCAGTAACACTTAGAATTTTTAGGTTTCACTCTATTTCCTCCTATATACATAGATGTTTTTGGATGTCTAAATCAAACACGGTTTGTGCTAGCTCCTGGAAATTTGACAAAATAAAGTAGTTCTAAGTTCTATCTCTATGGTTTGTTTCGTCTTGAAGTACCCCAACAGAGACTGCCGAAGGACGCTTTCATTTCAAAGGTCTGCGAAGCTTTTAAAAAACTACTGTTTTTTTGAAATCTCGGCAAATATTATTTCACCCAATCTAGATGATTCTCTGTGGTAATGATCAGTTCACTAAGTCCACTTAGCTGCCCAATTTTCACTCTTCTTGCTTGAAGCGTTCGTTTCCAGTAACACTTAGAATTTTTACGTTTCACTCTATTTCTTCCTATATAGATAGATGTGTTTGGAAGTCTAAATCAAACACGGTGTGTGCTAGCTCCTTGAAACTTGACAAAATAAAGTAGTTCTAAGTTCTGTTTTTGTGGTTTTATTCCTCTTGAATTACCTTAAGCAGAGACTGCCGAAAGACACTTTCATTTCAAAGGTGTGCCAAGCTTCCAAAAAACGACTGGTTTTGTTAATCTCGGCAATTTTTTTTTCACCCAATCTTGATGATTCTCTGTGGTAATGATCAGTTCTCTAAGTCCACTCTGCTGCCCAATATTCACTCTTCTAGGATGAAGCGTTCGTTACCAGTAACAGTTTGAATTTTTAGGTTTTACTCTGTTTTCTCCCATATAGATAGATGTGTTTGGTACTCTAAATCAAACACGGTTTGTGCTAGCTCATTAAAACTTGACAAAATAAAGTAGTTCTAAGTTCTGTCTGTGTGGTTTGTTTCTTCTTGAAGTAGCCACAAGCAGAGACTGCGTAAGACACTTTCATTGGAAAGGTGTGCCAAGCTTCCAAAAATCTACTGGTTTTCTGAATAGTCGGCAAATATTTTTTCATCCGATCTTGATGATTCTCTGTGGTAATAATCAGTTCACTAAGTCCACTTAGCTGCCCAATATTCACTCTTTTAGAATGAAGCGTTCGTTTCCAGTAACAGTTTGAGTTTTTAGGTTTCACTCTATTTCCTCCTATATAGATAGATGTTTTTGGAAGTCTAAATCAAACACGGTTTGTGCTAGCTCCCTGAAACATGACAAAATACAGTAGTTCTAAGTTCTGTCTTTGTGGTTTGTTTCTTCTTGAATTCCCCCAAGCAGAGACTGCCGAAACACACTTTCATTTCAAAGGTGTGCCAAGCTTCCAAAAAACTACTGGTTTTCTGAAATGTCGTCAAATTATTTTTCACCCAATTTGGTGATTCTCTGTGGTAATGATCAGATCACTAAGTCCACTTAGCTGCCCAGTTTTCACTCTCTTGCTTGAAGCGTTCGTTTCCAGTGACACTTAGAATTTTTAGGTTTCACTCTATTTCCTCCTATATAGATAGATGTGTTTGGAACTCTAATACAAACACGGTTTGTGCTAGCTTTTTGAAACTTGAGAAAATATAGTAGTTCTAAGTTCTCTCTTTGTGGTTTGTTTCTTCTTGAATTACCCCAAGCAGAGACTGCCGAAGGACACTTTCAATTCAAAGGTGTGCCCAGCTTCCAAAAAACTACTGGTTTTCTGAAATCTCGGCAAATTTTTTTTCCCCCAATCTTGATGATTCTCCGTGGTAATGATCAGTTCACTAAGTCCACTTAGCTGCCCAATTTTCACTCTTCTTGCTTGAAGCGTTCGTTTCCAGTAACACGTAGAATTTTTAGGTTTCACTCTATTTCCTCCTATATAGATAGATGTGTTTGGAACTCTAATACAAACACGGTTTGTGCTAGCTTTTTGAAACTTGACAAAATATAGTAGTTATAAGTTCTGTCTTTGTGGTTTGTTTCCTCTTGATTTACCCCAAGCAGAGACTGCCGAAAGACACTTTCATTTCAAAGGTGTGCCAAGCTTCCAAAAAACGACTGGTTTTCTGAAATCTCGGCAAATTTTTTTTCCCCCAATCTTGATGATTCTCCGTGGTATTGATCAGATCACTAAGTCCACTTGGCTGCCCAATTTTCACTCTTCTTGCTTGAAGCGTTCGTTTCCAGTAACACTTAGAGTTTTTAGGTTTCACTCTGTTTTCTCCTATATAGATAGATGTGTTTGGAAATCTAAATGAAACACGGTTTGTGCTCGCTTTTTGAAACTTCACCAAATAAAGTAGTTCTAAGTTCTGTCTCTATGGTTTGTTTCCTCTTGAAGTAGCCACAAGCAGAGACTGCGGAAGACACTTTCATTGGAAAGGTGCGGCATGCTTCCAAAAAAGTACTGGTTTTCTCAATAGTCGGCAAATATTTCTTCATCCAATCTTGATGATTCTGTGTGGTAATGATCAGTTCACTAAGTCCACCTAGCTGCCCAATTTTCACTCTTCTTGCTTGAAGCGTTCGTTTCCAGTAACACGTAGAATTTTTAGGTTTCACTCTATTTCCTCCTATGTAGATAGATGTGTTTGGAACTCTAATACAAACACGGTTTGTGCTAGCTTTTTGAAACTTGGCAAAATATAGTAGTTCTAAGTTCTCTCTTTGTGGTTTGTTTCTTCTTGAATTACCCCAAGCAGAGACTGCCGAAGGACACTTTCATTTCAAAGGTGTGCCCAGCTTCCAAAAAACGACTGGTTTTCTGAAATCTCGGCAAATTTTTTTCCCCCAATCTTGATGATTATCTGTGGTAATGATCAGTTCACTAAGTCCACTTAGCTGCCCAATTTTCACTCTTCTTGCTTGAAGTGTTCGTTTCCAGTAACACGTAGAATTTTTAGGTTTCACTCTATTTCCTCCTATGTAGATAGATGTGTTTGGAACTCTAATACAAACATGGTTTGTGCTAGCCTTTTGAAACTTGACAAAATATAGTAGTTCTAAGTTCTGTCTTTGTGGTTTTATTCCTCTTGAATTACCTTAAGCAGAGACTGCCGCAAGACACTTTCATTGGAAAGGTGTGCCAAGCTTCCAAAAAACGACTGGTTTTCTGAAATCTCGGCAAATTTTTTTTCCCCCAATCTTGATGATTCTCTGTGGTAATGATCAGTTCAATAAGTCCACTTAGCTGCCCAATTTTCATTCTTATTGCTTGAAGCGTTCGTTTTCAGTAACACTTTGAATTTTTAGGTTTCACTCTCCTTCTATATAGATAGATGTGTTTGGAACTCTAAATCAAACACGGTTTGTGATAGCTTTTTGAAACTTCACACAATAATGTAGTTCTAAGTTCTGTCTCTATGGTTTGTTTCCTCTTGAAGTAGCCAGAAGCTGAGAGTGCGTAAAACACTTTCATTGGAAAGGTGTGCCAAGCTTCCAAAAAACTACTGGTTTTCTGAATAGTCGGCAAATATTTTTTCATCCGATCTTGATGATTCTCTGTGGTAAAGATCAGTTCACTAAGTCCACTTCGCTGCCTAATTTTCACTCTTCTTGCTTGAATCATTCGTTTCCAGTAACACTTAGAATTTTTAGGTTTCACTCTATTTCCTCCTATATACATAGATGTTTTTGGATGTCTAAATCAAACACGGTTTGTGCTAGCTCCTGGAAATTTGACAAAATAAAGTAGTTCTAAGTTCTATCTCTATGGTTTGTTTCGTCTTGAAGTACCCCAACAGAGACTGCCGAAGGACGCTTTCATTTCAAAGGTGTGCGAAGCTTTTAAAAACTACTGTTTTTTTGAAATCTCGGCAAATATTATTTCACCCAATCTAGATGATTCTCTGTGGTAATGATCAGTTCACTAAGTCCACTTAGCTGCCCAATTTTCACTCTTCTTGCTTGAAGCGTTCGTTTCCAGTAACACTTAGAATTTTTACGTTTCACTCTATTTCTTCCTATATAGATAGATGTGTTTGGAAGTCTAAATCAAACATGGTTTGTGCTAGCTTTTTGAAACTTGACAAAATAAAGTAGTTCTAAGTTCTGTTTTTGTGGTTTTATTCCTCTTGAATTACCTTAAGCAGAGACTGCCGAAAGACACTTTCATTTCAAAGGTGTGCCAAGCTTCCAAAAAACGACTGGTTTTGTTAATCTCGGCAATTTTTTTTCACCCAATCTTGATGATTCTCTGTGGTAATGATCAGTTCTCTAAGTCCACTCTGCTGCCCAATATTCACTCTTCTAGGATGAAGCGTTCGTTACCAGTAACAGTTTGAATTTTTAGGTTTTACTCTGTTTTCTCCCATATAGATAGATGTGTTTGGTACTCTAAATCAAACACGGTTTGTGCTAGCTCATTAAAACTTGACAAAATAAAGTAGTTCTAAGTTCTGTCTGTGTGGTTTGTTTCTTCTTGAAGTAGCCACAAGCAGAGACTGCGTAAGACACTTTCATTGGAAAGGTGTGCCAAGCTTCCAAAAATCTACTGGTTTTCTGAATAGTCGGCAAATATTTTTTCATCCGATCTTGATGATTCTCTGTGGTAATAATCAGTTCACTAAGTCCACTTAGCTGCCCAATATTCACTCTTTTAGAATGAAGCGTTCGTTTCCAGTAACAGTTTGAGTTTTTAGGTTTCACTCTATTTCCTCCTATATAGATAGATGTTTTTGGAAGTCTAAATCAAACACGGTTTGTGCTAGCTCCCTGAAACATGACAAAATACAGTAGTTCTAAGTTCTGTCTTTGTGGTTTGTTTCTTCTTGAATTCCCCCAAGCAGAGACTGCCGAAACACACTTTCATTTCAAAGGTGTGCCAAGCTTCCAAAAAACTACTGGTTTTCTGAAATGTCGTCAAATTATTTTTCACCCAATTTGGTGATTCTCTGTGGTAATGATCAGATCACTAAGTCCACTTAGCTGCCCAGTTTTCACTCTCTTGCTTGAAGCGTTCGTTTCCAGTGACACTTAGAATTTTTAGGTTTCACTCTATTTCCTCCTATATAGATAGATGTGTTTGGAACTCTAATACAAACACGGTTTGTGCTAGCTTTTTGAAACTTGAGAAAATATAGTAGTTCTAAGTTCTCTCTTTGTGGTTTGTTTCTTCTTGAATTACCCCAAGCAGAGACTGCCGAAGGACACTTTCAATTCAAAGGTGTGCCCAGCTTCCAAAAAACTACTGGTTTTCTGAAATCTCGGCAAATTTTTTTTCCCCCAATCTTGATGATTCTCCGTGGTAATGATCAGTTCACTAAGTCCACTTAGCTGCCCAATTTTCACTCTTCTTGCTTGAAGCGTTCATTTCCAGTAACACGTAGAATTTTTAGGTTTCACTCTATTTCCTCCTATATAGATAGATGTGTTTGGAACTCTAATACAAACACGGTTTGTGCTAGCTTTTTGAAACTTGACAAAATATAGTAGTTATAAGTTCTGTCTTTGTGGTTTGTTTCCTCTTGATTTACCCCAAGCAGAGACTGCCGAAAGACACTTTCATTTCAAAGGTGTGCCAAGCTTCCAAAAAACGACTGGTTTTCTGAAATCTCGGCAAATTTTTTTTTCCCCAATCTTGATGATTCTCCGTGGTATTGATCAGATCACTAAGTCCACTTGGCTGCCCAATTTTCACTCTTCATGCTTGAAGCGTTCGTTTCCAGTAACACTTAGAGTTTTTAGGTTTCACTCTGTTTTCTCCTATATAGATAGATGTGTTTGGAAATCTAAATGAAACACGGTTTGTGCTCGCTTTTTGAAACTTCACCAAATAAAGTAGTTCTAAGTTCTGTCTCTATGGTTTGTTTCCTCTTGAAGTAGCCACAAGCAGAGACTGCGGAAGACACTTTCATTGGAAAGGTGCGGCATGCTTCCAAAAAAGTACTGGTTTTCTCAATAGTCGGCAAATATTTCTTCATCCAATCTTGATGATTCTGTGTGGTAATGATCAGTTCACTAAGTCCACCTAGCTGCCCAATTTTCACTCTTCTTGCTTGAAGCGTTCGTTTCCAGTAACACGTAGAATTTTTAGGTTTCACTCTATTTCCTCCTATGTAGATAGATGTGTTTGGAACTCTAATACAAACACGGTTTGTGCTAGCTTTTTGAAACTTGGCAAAATATAGTAGTTCTAAGTTCTCTCTTTGTGGTTTGTTTCTTCTTGAATTACCCCAAGCAGAGACTGCCGAAGGACACTTTCATTTCAAAGGTGTGCCCAGCTTCCAAAAAACGACTGGTTTTCTGAAATCTCGGCAAATTTTTTTCCCCCAATCTTGATGATTCTCTGTGGTAATGATCAGTTCACTAAGTCCACTTAGCTGCCCAATTTTCACTCTTCTTGCTTGAAGTGTTCGTTTCCAGTAACACGTAGAATTTTTAGGTTTCACTCTATTTCCTCCTATGTAGATAGATGTGTTTGGAACTCTAATACAAACATGGTTTGTGCTAGCCTTTTGAAACTTGACAAAATATAGTAGTTCTAAGTTCTGTCTTTGTGGTTTTATTCCTCTTGAATTACCTTAAGCAGAGACTGCCGCAAGACACTTTCATTGGAAAGGTGTGCCAAGCTTCCAAAAAACGACTGGTTTTCTGAAATCTCGGCAAATTTTTTTTCCCCCAATCTTGATGATTCTCTGTGGTAATGATCAGTTCAATAAGTCCACTTAGCTGCCCAATTTTCATTCTTATTGCTTGAAGCGTTCGTTTTCAGTAACACTTTGAATTTTTAGGTTTCACTCTCCTTCTATATAGATAGATGTGTTTGGAACTCTAAATCAAACACGGTTTGTGATAGCTTTTTGAAACTTCACACAATAATGTAGTTCTAAGTTCTGTCTCTATGGTTTGTTTCCTCTTGAAGTAGCCAGAAGCTGAGAGTGCGTAAAACACTTTCATTGGAAAGGTGTGCCAAGCTTCCAAAAAACTACTGGTTTTCTGAATAGTCGGCAAATATTTTTTCATCCGATCTTGATGATTCTCTGTGGTAAAGATCAGTTCACTAAGTCCACTTCGCTGCCTAATTTTCACTCTTCTTGCTTGAATCATTCGTTTCCAGTAACACTTAGAATTTTTAGGTTTCACTCTATTTCCTCCTATATACATAGATGTTTTTGGATGTCTAAATCAAACACGGTTTGTGCTAGCTCCTGGAAATTTGACAAAATAAAGTAGTTCTAAGTTCTATCTCTATGGTTTGTTTCGTCTTGAAGTACCCCAACAGAGACTGCCGAAGGACGCTTTCATTTCAAAGGTGTGCGAAGCTTTTAAAAAACTACTGTTTTTTTGAAATCTCGGCAAATATTATTTCACCCAATCTAGATGATTCTCTGTGGTAATGATCAGTTCACTAAGTCCACTTAGCTGCCCAATTTTCACTCTTCTTGCTTGAAGCGTTCGTTTCCAGTAACACTTAGAATTTTTACGTTTCACTCTATTTCTTCCTATATAGATAGATGTGTTTGGAAGTCTAAATCAAACACGGTGTGTGCTAGCTCCTTGAAACTTGACAAAATAAAGTAGTTCTAAGTTCTGTTTTTGTGGTTTTATTCCTCTTGAATTACCTTAAGCAGAGACTGCCGAAAGACACTTTCATTTCAAAGGTGTGCCAAGCTTCCAAAAAACGACTGGTTTTGTTAATCTCGGCAATTTTTTTTTCACCCAATCTTGATGATTCTCTGTGGTAATGATCAGTTCTCTAAGTCCACTCTGCTGCCCAATATTCACTCTTCTAGGATGAAGCGTTCGTTACCAGTAACAGTTTGAATTTTTAGGTTTTACTCTGTTTTCTCCCATATAGATAGATGTGTTTGGTACTCTAAATCAAACACGGTTTGTGCTAGCTCATTAAAACTTGACAAAATAAAGTAGTTCTAAGTTCTGTCTGTGTGGTTTGTTTCTTCTTGAAGTAGCCACAAGCAGAGACTGCGTAAGACACTTTCATTGGAAAGGTGTGCCAAGCTTCCAAAAATCTACTGGTTTTCTGAATAGTCGGCAAATATTTTTTCATCCGATCTTGATGATTCTCTGTGGTAATAATCAGTTCACTAAGTCCACTTAGCTGCCCAATATTCACTCTTTTAGAATGAAGCGTTCGTTTCCAGTAACAGTTTGAGTTTTTAGGTTTCACTCTATTTCCTCCTATATAGATAGATGTTTTTGGAAGTCTAAATCAAACACGGTTTGTGCTAGCTCCCTGAAACATGACAAAATACAGTAGTTCTAAGTTCTGTCTTTGTGGTTTGTTTCTTCTTGAATTCCCCCAAGCAGAGACTGCCGAAACACACTTTCATTTCAAAGGTGTGCCAAGCTTCCAAAAAACTACTGGTTTTCTGAAATGTCGTCAAATTATTTTTCACCCAATTTGGTGATTCTCTGTGGTAATGATCAGATCACTAAGTCCACTTAGCTGCCCAATTTTCACTCTCTTGCTTGAAGCGTTCGTTTCCAGTGACACTTAGAATTTTTAGGTTTCACTCTATTTCCTCCTATATAGATAGATGTGTTTGGAACTCTAATACAAACACGGTTTGTGCTAGCTTTTTGAAACTTGAGAAAATATAGTAGTTCTAAGTTCTCTCTTTGTGGTTTGTTTCTTCTTGAATTACCCCAAGCAGAGACTGCCGAAGGACACTTTCAATTCAAAGGTGTGCCCAGCTTCCAAAAAACTACTGGTTTTCTGAAATCTCGGCAAATTTTTTTTCCCCCAATCTTGATGATTCTCCGTGGTAATGATCAGTTCACTAAGTCCACTTAGCTGCCCAATTTTCACTCTTCTTGCTTGAAGCGTTCGTTTCCAGTAACACGTAGAATTTTTAGGTTTCACTCTATTTCCTCCTATATAGATAGATGTGTTTGGAACTCTAATACAAACACGGTTTGTGCTAGCTTTTTGAAACTTGACAAAATATAGTAGTTATAAGTTCTGTCTTTGTGGTTTGTTTCCTCTTGATTTACCCCAAGCAGAGACTGCCGAAAGACACTTTCATTTCAAAGGTGTGCCAAGCTTCCAAAAAACGACTGGTTTTCTGAAATCTCGGCAAATTTTTTCCCCCAATCTTGATGATTCTCCGTGGTATTGATCAGATCACTAAGTCCACTTGGCTGCCCAATTTTCACTCTTCTTGCTTGAAGCGTTCGTTTCCAGTAACACTTAGAGTTTTTAGGTTTCACTCTGTTTTCTCCTATATAGATAGATGTGTTTGGAAATCTAAATGAAACACGGTTTGTGCTCGCTTTTTGAAACTTCACCAAATAAAGTAGTTCTAAGTTCTGTCTCTATGGTTTGTTTCCTCTTGAAGTAGCCACAAGCAGAGACTGCGGAAGACACTTTCATTGGAAAGGTGCGGCATGCTTCCAAAAAAGTACTGGTTTTCTCAATAGTCGGCAAATATTTCTTCATCCAATCTTGATGATTCTGTGTGGTAATGATCAGTTCACTAAGTCCACTTAGCTGCCCAATTTTCACTCTTCTTGCTTGAAGCGTTCGTTTCCAGTAACACGTAGAATTTTTAGGTTTCACTCTATTTCCTCCTATGTAGATAGATGTGTTTGGAACTCTAATACAAACACGGTTTGTGCTAGCTTTTTGAAACTTGGCAAAATATAGTAGTTCTAAGTTCTCTCTTTGTGGTTTGTTTCTTCTTGAATTACCCCAAGCAGAGACTGCCGAAGGACACTTTCATTTCAAAGGTGTGCCCAGCTTCCAAAAAACGACTGGTT
>NW_027510250.1:0-35280 GCF_048772815.1 Callospermophilus lateralis
AAACCATGTTTGATTTAGAATTCCAAACACAGCTATCTATGTATGAGAAAACAGAGTGAAACCTAAAAATTCAAACTGTTACTGGAAACGAATGCTTCAACCTAGAAGAATAAAAATTGGGCAGCCAAGTGGGATTAGTGAACTGATCATTACCACCAAGTATCATCAAGTTTTGGTGAAAAAAGGTTTGCTGAGATTTCAGCAAACTAGTAGTTTTTTGGAAGCTTGGCCACCCCTTTCAAACGAAAGTGTTTTTCGCGAGTCTCTGCATGGTGTACTTCAAGAGGAAACAAACCATAGAGATTTAACATAGAACTACTTCATTTGGTAAAGTTTCAAGGAGCTAGCACAAACCGTGTTTGATTTAGAGTTTCAAACACATCTATCTATATAGCAGAAAACAGAGTGAAACCTAAAAATTCAAAGTGTTAATGGAAACGAACACTTGAACCTAGAAGAGTAAAAATTGGGCAGCCAAGTGGGCTTAGTGAACTGATCATTACCACCAAGTATCATCAAGATTTGGTGAAAAAATGTTTGCTGAGATTTCAGCAAACTAGTAGTTTTTTGGAAGCTTGGCCACCCCTTTCAAACGAAAGTGTTTTTCGCAAGTCTCTGCATGGGGTACTTCAAGAGGAAACAAACCATAGAGATAGAACTTAGAACTACTTCATTTGGTCAAGTTTCAAGGAGCTAGCACAAAACGGGTTTGATTTAGAGTTTCAAACACATCTATCTATATAGCAGAAAACAGAGTAAAACCTAAAAATTCAAAGTGTTACTGGAAACGAACGCTTGAACCTAGAAGAGTGAAAGTTGGGCAGCCAAGTGGGATTAGTGAACTGATCATTACCACCAAGTATCATCAAGATTTGGTGAAAAAAGGTTTGCTGAGATTTCAGCAAACTAGTAGTTTTTGGAAGCTTGGCAACCCCTTTCAAACGAAAGTGTTTTTCGCCAGTCTCTGCATGGGGTACTTCAAGAGGAAACAGACCATAGAGATAGAACTTAGAACTACTTCATTTGGTCAAGTTTCACGGAGCTAGCACAAACCGTGTTTGATTTAGAGTTCAAACACATCTATCTATATAGCAGAAAACAGAGTGAAACCTAAAAATTCAAAGTGTTACTGGAAACGAACGCTTGAACCTAGAAGAGTGAAAGTTGGGCAGGAAAGTGGGATTAGTGAACTGATCATTACCACCAAGTATCATCAAGATTTTGTGAAAAAATGTTTGCTGAGATTTCAGCAAACTAGTAGTTTTTGGAAGCTTGGCAACCCCTTTCAAACGAAAGTGTTTTTCGCCAGTCTCTCCATGGGGTATTTCAAGAGAAACAAACCATAGAGATAGAACTTAGAACTACTTCATTTGGTCAAGTTTCAAGGAGCTAGCACAAACCGTGTTTGATTTAGAATTCCAAACACAGCTATCTATGTATAAGAAAACAGAGTGAAACCTAAAAATTCAAACTGTTACTGGAAACGAATGCTTCAACCTAGAAGAATAAAAATTGGGCAGCCAAGTGGGATTAGTGAACTGATCATTACCACCAAGTATCATCAAGATTTGGTGAAAAAATGTTTGCTGAGATTTCAGCAAACTAGTAGTTTTTTGGAAGCTTGGCCACCCCTTTCAAACGAAAGTGTTTTTCGCCAGTCTCTGCATGGGGTACTTCAAGAGGAAACAAACCATAGAGATAGAACTTAGAACTACTTCATTTGGTCAAGTTTCAAGGAGCTAGCACAAACCGGGTTTGATTTAGAGTTTCAAAACACATCTATCTATATAGCAGAAAACAGAGTGAAACCTAAAAATTCAAAGTGTTACTGGAAACGAACGCTTGAACCTAGAAGAGTGAAAGTTGGGCAGCCAAGTGGGATTAGTGAACTGATCATTATCACCAAGTATCATCAAGATTTGGTGAAAAAATGTTTGCTGAGATTTCAGCAAACTAGTAGTTTTTTGGAAGCTTGGCCACCCCTTTCAAACGAAAGTGTTTTTCGCCAGTCTCTGCATGGGGTACTTCAAGAGGAAACAAACCATAGAGATAGAACTTAGAACTACTTCATTTGGTCAAGTTTCACGGAGCTAGCACAAACCGTGTTTGATTTAGAGTTTCAAACACATCTATCTATATAGCAGAAAACAGAGTGAAACCTAAAAATTCAAAGTGTTACTGGAAACGAACGCTTGAACCTAGAAGAGTGAAAGTTGGGCAGCCAAGTGGGATTAGTGAACTGATCATTACCACCAAGTATCATCAAGTTATGGTGAAAAAATGTTTGCTGAGATTTCAGCAAACTAGTAGTTTTTTGGAAGCTTGGCAACCCCTTTCAAACGAAAGTGTTTTTCGCCAGTCTCTGCATGGGGTACTTCAAGTGGAAACAAACCATAGAGATAGAACTTAGAACTACTTCATTTGGTCAAGTTTCAAGGAGCTAGCACAAACCATGTTTGATTTAGAATTCCAAACACAGCTATCTATGTATGAGAAAACAGAGTGAAACCTAAAAATTCAAACTGTTACTGGAAACGAATGCTTCAACCTAGAAGAATAAAAATTGGGCAGCCAAGTGGGATTAGTGAACTGATCATTACCACCAAGTATCATCAAGATTTGGTGAAAAAAGGTTTGCTGAGATTTCAGCAAACTTGTAGTTTTTTGGAAGCTTGGCCACCCCTTTCAAACGAAAGTGTTTTTCTCCAGTCTCTGCATGGTGTACTTCAAGAGGAAACAAACCATAGAGATGGAACATAGAACTACTTCATTTGGTAAAGTTTCAAGGAGCTAGCACAAACCGTGTTTGATTTAGAGTTTCAAACACATCTATCTATATAGCAGAAAACAGAGTGAAACCTAAAAATCAAAGTGTTACTGGAAACGAACGCTTGAACCTAGAAGAGTAAAAATTGGGCAGCCAAGTGGGCTTAGTGAACTGATCATTACCACCAAGTATCATCAAGATTTGGTGAAAAAATGTTTGCTGAGATTTCAGCAAACTAGTAGTTTTTTGGAAGCTTGGCCACCCCTTTCAAACGAAAGTGTTTTTCGCCAGTCTCTGCATGGGGTACTTCAAGAGGAAACAAACCATAGAGATAGAACTTAGAAGTACTTCATTTGGTCAAGTTTCAAGGAGCTAGCACAAACCGGGTTTGATTTAGAGTTTCAAACACATCTATCTATATAGCAGAATACAGAGTGAAACCTAAAAATTCAAAGTGTTACTGGAAACGAACGCTTGAACCTAGAAGAGTGAAAGTTGGGCAGCCAAGTGGGATTAGTGAACTGATCATTACCACCAAGTATCATCAAGATTTGGTGAAAAAAGGTTTGCTGAGATTTCAGCAAACTAGTAGTTTTTTGGAAGCTTGGCAACCCCTTTCAAACGAAAGTGTTTTTCGCCAGTCTCTGCATGGGGTACTTCAAGAGGAAACAAACCATAGAGATAGAACTTAGAACTACTTTATTTGGTCAAGTTTCACGGAGCTAGCACAAACCGTGTTTGATTTAGAGTTTCAAACACATCTATCTATATAGCAGAAACAGAGTGAAACCTAAAAAGTCAAAGTGTTACTGGAAACGAACGCTTGAACCTAGAAGAGTGAAAGTTGGGCAGGAAAGTGGGATTAGTGAACTGATCATTACCACCAAGTATCATCAAGATTTGTGAAAAAATGTTTGCTGAGATTTCAGCAAACTAGTAGTTTTTGGAAGCTTGGCAACCCCTTTCAAACGAAAGTGTTTTTCGCCAGTCTCTGCATGGGGTACTTCAAGAGGAAACAAACCATAGAGATAGAACTTGGGACTACTTCATTTTGTCAAGTTTCACGGAGCTAGCCCAAACCGTGTTTGATTTAGAGTTTCAAACACGTCCATCTCTATAGCAGAAAACAGAGTGAAACCTAAAAATTCAAAGTGTTACTGGAAACGAACGCTTGAACCTAGAAGAGTGAAAGTTGGGCAGCCTAGTGGGATTAGTGAACTGATCATTACCACCAAGTATCATCAAGATTTGGTGAAAAAAGGTTTCCTGAGATTTCAGCAAATTAGTAGTTTTTTGGAAGCTTGGCAACCCCTTTCAAACGAAAGTGTTTTTCGCCAGTCTCTGCATGGGGTACTTCAAGAGGAAACAAACCATAGAGATAGAACTTAGAACTACTTCATTTGGTAAAGTTTCAAGGAGCTAGCACAAACCGTGTTTGATTTAGAGTTTCAAACACATCTATCTATATAGCAGAAAAGAGAGTGAAACCTAAAAATTCAAAGTGTTACTGGAAACGAACGCTTGAACCTAGAAGAGTGAAAGTTGGGCAGCCAAGTGGGATTAGTGAACTGATCATTACCACCAAGTATCATCAAGTTTTGGTGAAAAAATATTTGCTGAGATTTCAGCAAACTAGTAGTTTTTTGGAAGCTTAGCAACCCCTTTCAAACGAAAGTGTTTTTCGCCAGTCTCTGCATGGGGTACTTCAAGTGGAAACAAACCATAGAGATAGAACTTAGAACTACTTCATTTGGTCAAGTTTCAAGGAGCTAGCACAAACCATGTTTGATTTAGAATTCCAAACACAGCTATCTATGTATGAGAAAAAAGAGTGAAACCTAAAAATTCAAACTGTTACTGGAAACGAATGCTTCAACCTAGAAGAATAAAAATTGGGCAGCCAAGTGGGATTAGTGAACTGATCATTACCACCAAGTATCATCAAGATTTGGTGAAAAAAGTTTTGCTGAGATTTCAGCAAACTAGTAGTTTTTTGGAAGCTTGGCCACCCCTTTCAAACGAAAGTGTTTTTCGCGAGTCTCTGCATGGTGTACTTCAAGAGGAAACAAACCATAGAGATGGAACATAGAACTACTTCATTTGGTAAAGTTTCAAGGAGCTAGCACAAACCGTGTTTGATTTAGAGTTTCAAACACATCTATCTATATAGCAGAAAACAGAGTGAAACCTAAAAATTCAAAGTGTTACTGGAAACGAACGCTTGAACCTAGAAGAGTAAAAATTGGGCAGCCAAGTGCGCTTAGTGAACTGATCATTTCCACCAAGTATCATCAAGATTTGGTGAAAAAATGTTTGCTGAGATTTCAGCAAACTAGTAGTTTTTTGGAAGCTTGGCAACCCCTTTCAAAAGAAAGTGTTTTTCGCCAGTCTCTGCATGGGGTACTTCAAGAGGAAACAAACCAAAGAGATAGAACTTAGAACTACTTCATTTGGTCAAGTTTCAAGGAGCTAGCACAAACCATGTTTGATTTAGAATTCCAAACACAGCTATCTATGTAGGAGAAAACAGAGTGAAAAATAAAAATTCAAACTGTTACTGGAAACGAATGCTTCAACCTAGAAGAATAAAAATTGGGCAACCAAGTGGGATTAGTGAACTGATCATTACCACCAAGTATCATCAAGATTTGGTGAAAAAATATTTGCTGAGATTCCAGCAAACTAGTGGTTTTTTGGAAGCTTGGCAACCCCTTTCATACGAAAGTGTTTTTCGCCAGTCTCTGCATGGGGTACTTCAAGAGGAAACAAACCATAGAGATAGAACTTAGAACTACTTCATTTGGTCAAGTTTCAAGGAGCTAGCACAAACCGTGTTTGACTTAGAATTCCAAACACAGCTATCTATGTATGAGAAAACAGAGTGAAACCTAAAAATTCAAACTGTTACTGGAAACGAATGCTTCAACCTAGAAGAATAAAAATTGGGCAGCCAAGTTGGATTAGTGAACTGATCATTACCACCAAGTATCATCAAGATTTGGTGAAAAAAGTTTTGCTGAGATTTCAGCAAACTAGTAGTTTTTTGGAAGCTTGGCCACCCCTTTCAAACGAAAGTGTTTTTCACCAGTCTCTGCATGGTGTACTTCAAGTGGAAACAAACCATAAAGATGGAACCTAGAACTACTTCATTTGGTAAAGTTTCAAGAAGCTAGCAAAAACCGTGTTTGATCTAGAGTTTCAAACACATCTATCTATATAGCAGAAAACAGAGTGAAACCTAAAAATTCAAAGTGTTACAGGAAACGAACGCTTGAACCTAGAAGAGTAAAAATTGGGCAGCCAAGTGGGCTTAGTGAACTGATCATTACCACCAAGTATCATCAAGTTTTGGTGAAAAAAGTTTTGCTGAGATTTCAGCAAACTAGTAGTTTTTTGGAAGCTTGGCCACCCCTTTCAAACGAAAGTGTTTTTCGCCAGTCTCTGCATGGTGTACTTCAAGAGGAAACAAACCATTGAGATGGAACATAGAACTACTTCATTTGGTAAAGTTTCAAGGAGCTAGCACAAACCGTGTTTGATTTAGAGTTTCAAACACATCTATCTCTATAGCAGAAAACAGAGTGAAACCTAAAAATTCAAAGTGTTACTGGAAACGAACGCTTGAACCTAGAAGAGTGAAAGTTGGGCAGCCAAGTGGGATTAGTGAAATGATCATTACCACCAAGTATCATCAAGTTTTGGTGAAAAAATGTTTGCTGAGATTTCAGCAAACTAGTAGTTTTTTGGAAGCTTGGCAACCCCTTTCAAAAGAAAGTGTTTTTCGCCAGTCTATGCATGGGGTACTTCAAGAGGAAACAAACTATAGAGATAGAACTTGGGACTACTTCATTTTGTCAAGTTTCACGGAGCTAGCACAAACCGTGTTTGATTTAGAGTTTCAAACACATCCATCTCTATAGCAGAAAACAGAGTGAAACCTAAAAATTCAAAGTGTTACTGGAAACGAACGCTTGAACCTAGAAGAGTGAAAGTTGGGCAGCCAAGTGGGATTAGTGAACTGATCATTACCACCAAGTATCATCAAGATTTGGTGAAAAAAGGTTTGCTGAGATTTCAGCAAAGTAGTAGTTTTTTGGAAGCTTGGCAACCCCTTTCAAACGAAAGTGTTTTTCACCATTCTCTGCATGGGGTACTTCAAGTGGAAACAAACCATAGAGATAGAACTTAGAACTACTTCATTTGGTCAAGTTTCAAGGAGCTAGCACAAACCATGTTTGATTTAGAATTCCAAACACAGCTATCTATGTATGAGAAAACAGAGTGAAACCTAAAAATTCAAACTGTTACTGGAAACGAATGCTTCAACCTAGAAGAATAAAAATTGGGCAGCCAAGTGGGATTAGTGAACTGATCATTACCACCAAGTATCATCAAGATTTGGTGAAAAAAGTTTTGCTGAGATTTCAGCAAACTAGTAGTTTTTTGGAAGCTTGGCCACCCCTTTCAAACGAAAGTGTTTTTCGCCAGTCTCTGCATGGTGTACTTCAAGAGTAAACAAATCATAGAGATGGAACATAGAACTACTTCATTTGGTAAAGTTTCAAGGAGCTAGCACAAACCGTGTTTGATTTAGAGTTTCAAACACAAATATCTATATAGCAGAAAACAGAGTGAAACCTAAAAATTCAAAGTGTTACTGGAAACGAACGCTTGAACCTAGAAGAGTAGAAATTGGGCAGCCAAGTTCGCTTAGTGAACTGATCATTACCACCAAGTATCATCAAGATTTGGTGAAATAATGTTTGCTGAGATTTCAGCAAACTAGTAGTTTTTTGGAAGCTTGGCCACCCCTTTCAAACGAAAGTGTTTTTCCCCAGTCTCTGCATGGGGTACTTCAAGAGGAAACAAACCATAGGGATAGAACTTAGAACTACTTCATTTGGTCAAGTTTCAAGGAGCTAGCACAAACCGTGTTTGATTTAGAGTTTCAAACACATCTATCTATATAGCAGAAAACAGAGTGAAACCTAAAAATTCAAAGTGTAACTGGAAACGAACGCTTGAACCTAGAAGAGTGAAAGTTGGGCAGCCAAGTGGGATTAGTGAAATGATCATTACCACCAAGTATCATCAAGTTTTGGTGAAAAAAGGTTTGCTGAGATTTCAGCAAACTAGTAGTTTTTTGGAAGCTTGGCCACCCCTTTCAAACGAAAGTGTTTTTCGCCAGTCTCTGCATGGGGTACTTAAAGAGGAAACAAACCATAGAGATAGAACTTAGAACTACTTCATTTGGTAAAGTATCAAGGAGCTAGCACAAACCGTGTTTGATTTAGAGTTTCAAACACATCTATCTATATAGCAGAAAACAGAGTGAAACCTAAAAATTCAAAGTGTTACTGGAAACGAACGCTTGAACCTAGAAGAGTGAAAGTTGGGCAGCCAAGTGGGATTAGTGAACTGATCATTACCACCAAGTATCATCAAGATTTGGTGAAAAAATGTTTGCTGAGATTTCAGCAAACTAGTAGTTTTTTGGAAGCTTGGCCACCCCTTTCAAACGAAAGTGTTTTTCGCCAGTCTCTGCATGGGGTACTTCAAGAGGAAACAAACCATAGAGATAGAACTTAGAACTACTTCATTTGGTCAAGATTCACGGAGCTAGCACAAACCGTGTTTGATTTAGAGTTTCAAACACATCTATCTATATAGCAGAAAACAGAGTGAAACCTAAAAATTCAAAGTGTTACTGGAAACGAACGCTTGAACCTAGAAGAGTGAAAGTTGGGCAGCCAAGTGGGATTAGTGAACTGATCATTACCACCAAGTATCATCAAGATATTGTGAAAAAAAGTTTGCTGAGATTTCAGCAAACTAGTAGTTTTTTGGAAGCTTGGCAACCCCTTTCAAACGAAAGTGTTTTTCGCCAGTCTCTGCATGGGGTATTTCAAGAGGAAACAAACCATAGAGATAGAACTTAGAACTACTTCATTTGGTCAAGTTTCACGGAGCTAGCACAAACCGTGTTTGATTTAGAGTTTCAAACACATCTATCTATATAGCAGAAAACAGAGTGAAACCTAAAAATTCAAAGTGTTACTGGAAACGAACGCTTGAACCTAGAAGAGTGAAAGTTGGGCAGCCAAGTGGGATTAGTGAACTGATCATTACCACCAAGTATCATCAAGTTTTGGTGAAAAAATGTTTGCTGAGATTTCAGCAAACTAGTAGTTTTTTGGAAGCTTGGCAACCCCTTTCAAACGAAAGTGTTTTTCGCCAGTCTCTGCATGGGGTGCTTCAAGTGGAAACAAACCATAGAGATAGAACTTAGAACTACTTCATTTGGTCAAGTTTCAAGGAGCTAGCACAAACCATGTTTGATTTAGAATTCCAAACACAGCTATCTATGTATGAGAAAACAGAGTGAAACCTAAAAATTCAAACTGTTACTGGAAACGAATGCTTCAACCTAGAAGAATAAAAATTGGGCAGCCAAGTGGGATTAGTGAACTGATCATTACCACCAAGTATCATCAAGTTTTGGTGAAAAAAGGTTTGCTGAGATTTCAGCAAACTAGTAGTTTTTTGGAAGCTTGGCCACCCCTTTCAAACGAAAGTGTTTTTCGCGAGTCTCTGCATGGTGTACTTCCAGAGGAAACAAACCATAGAGATGGAACATAGAACTACTTCATTTGGTAAAGTTTCAAGGAGCTAGCACAAACCGTGTTTGATTTAGAGTTTCAAACACATCTATCTATATAGCAGAAAACAGAGTGAAACCTAAAAATTCAAAGTGTTAATGGAAACGAACACTTGAACCTAGAAGAGTAAAAATTGGGCAGCCAAGTGGGCTTAGTGAACTGATCATTACCACCAAGTATCATCAAGATTTGGTGAAAAAATGTTTGCTGAGATTTCAGCAAACTAGTAGTTTTTTGGAAGCTTGGCCACCCCTTTCAAACGAAAGTGTTTTTCGCAAGTCTCTGCATGGGGTACTTCAAGAGGAAACAAACCATAGAGATAGAACTTAGAACTACTTCATTTGGTCAAGTTTCAAGGAGCTAGCACAAAACGGGTTTGATTTAGAGTTTCAAACACATCTATCTATATAGCAGAAAACAGAGTAAAACCTAAAAATTCAAAGTGTTACTGGAAACGAACGCTTGAACCTAGAAGAGTGAAAGTTGGGCAGCCAAGTGGGATTAGTGAACTGATCATTACCACCAAGTATCATCAAGATTTGGTGAAAAAAGGTTTGCTGAGATTTCAGCAAACTAGTAGTTTTTTGGAAGCTTGGCAACCCCTTTCAAACGAAAGTGTTTTTCGCCAGTCTCTGCATGGGGTACTTCAAGAGGAAACAGACCATAGAGATAGAACTTAGAACTACTTCATTTGGTCAAGTTTCACGGAGCTAGCACAAACCGTGTTTGATTTAGAGTTTCAAACACATCTATCTATATAGCAGAAAACAGAGTGAAACCTAAAAATTCAAAGTGTTACTGGAAACGAACGCTTGAACCTAGAAAAGTGAAAGTTGGGCAGGAAAGTGGGATTAGTGAACTGATCATTACCACCAAGTATCATCAAGATTTTGTGAAAAAATGTTTGCTGAGATTTCAGCAAACTAGTAGTTTTTTGGAAGCTTGGCAACCCCTTTCAAACGAAAGTGTTTTTCGCCAGTCTCTCCATGGGGTATTTCAAGAGGAAACAAACCATAGAGATAGAACTTAGAACTACTTCATTTGGTCAAGTTTCAAGGAGCTAGCACAAACCGTGTTTGATTTAGAATTCCAAACACAGCTATCTATGTATAAGAAAACAGAGTGAAACCTAAAAATTCAAACTGTTACTGGAAACGAATGCTTCAACCTAGAAGAATAAAAATTGGGCAGCCAAGTGGGATTAGTGAACTGATCATTACCACCAAGTATCATCAAGATTTGGTGAAAAAATGTTTGCTGAGATTTCAGCAAACTAGTAGTTTTTTGGAAGCTTGGCCACCCCTTTCAAACGAAAGTGTTTTTCGCCAGTCTCTGCATGGGGTATTTCAAGAGGAAACAAACCATAGAGATAGAACTTAGAACTACTTCATTTGGTCAAGTTTCAAGGAGCTAGCACAAACCGGGTTTGATTTAGAGTTTCAAACACATCTATCTATATAGCAGAAAACAGAGTGAAACCTAAAAATTCTCAGTGTTACTGGAAACGAACGCTTGAACCTAGAAGAGTGAAAGTTGGGCAGCCAAGTGGGATTAGTGAAATGATCATTAAAACCAAGTTTCATCAAGTTTTGGTGAAAAAAGTTTTGCTGAGATTTCAGCAAACTAGTAGTTTTTTGGAAGCTTGCAACCCCTTTCAAACGAAAGTGTTTTTCGCCAGTCTCTGCATGGGGTACTTCAATAGGAAACAAACCATAGAGATAGAACTTAGAACTACTTCATTTGGTCAAGTTCACGGAGCTAGCACAAACCGTGTTTGATTTAGAGTTTCAAACACATCTATCTATATAGCAGAAAACAGAGTGAAACCTAAAAATTCAAAGTGTTACTGGAAACGAACGCTTGAACCTAGAAGAGTGAAAGTTGGGCAGGAAAGTGGGATTAGTGAACTGATCATTACCACCAAGTATCATCAAGATTTGGTGAAAAAAGTTTTGCTGAGATTTCAGCAAACTAGTAGTTTTTTGGAAGCTTGGCAACACCTTTCAAACGAAAGTGTTTTTCGCCAGACTCTGCATGTGGTATTTCAAGAGGAAACAAACCATAGAGATAGAACTTAGAACTACTTCATTTCGTCAAGTTTCAAGGAGCTAGCACAAACCGTGTTTGATTTAGAATCAGAAACACAGCTATCTATGTATGAGAAAACAGAGTGAAACCTAAAAATTCAAACTGTTACTGGAAACGAATGCTTCAACCTAGAAGAATAAAAATTGGGCAGCCAAGTGGGATTAGTGAACTGATCATTACCACCAAGTATCATTAAGATTTGGTGAAAAAATTTTGCTGAGATTTCAGCAAACTAGTAGTTTTTTGGAAGCTTGGCCAACCCTTTCAAACGAAAGTGTTTTTCGCCAGTCTCTGCATGGTGTACTTCAAGAGGAAACAAACAATAGAGATGGAACATAGAACTACTTCATTTGGTAAAGTTTCAAGGAGCTAGCACAAACCGTGTTTGATTTAGAGTTTCAAACACATCTATCTATATAGCAGAAAACAGAGTGAAACCTAAAAATTCAAAGTGTTACTGGAAACGAACGCTTGAATCTAGAAGAGTGAAAGTTGGGCAGGAAAGTGGGATTAGTGAACTGATCATTACCACCAAGTATCATCAAGATTTGGTGAAAAAATATTTGCTGAGATTTCAGCAAACTAGTAGTTTTTTGGAAGCTTGGCAACCCCTTTCAAACGAAAGTGTTTTTCGCCAGTCTCTGCATGGGGTACTTCAAGAGGAAACAAACCATAGAGATGGAACATAGAACTACTTCATTTGGTAATGTTTCAAGGAGCTAGCACAAACCGTGTTTGATTTAGAGTTTCAAACACATCTATCTATATAGCAGAAAACAGAGTGAAACCTAAAAATTCAAAGTGTTACTGGAAACGAACGTTTGAACCTAGAAGAGTAAAAATTGGGCAGCCAAGTGGGCTTAGTGAACTGATCATTACCACCAAGTATCATCAAGATTTGGTGAAAAAATGTTTGCTGAGATTTCAGCAAACTAGTAGTTTTTTGGAAGCTTGGCAACCCCTTTCAAACGAAAGTGTTTTTCGCCAGTCTCTGCATGGGGTACTTCAAGAGGAAACAAACCATAGAGATGGAACATAGAACTACTTCATTTGGTAATGTTTCAAGGAGCTAGCACAAACCGTGTTTGATTTAGAGTTTCAAACACATCTATCTATATAGCAGAAAACAGAGTGAAACCTAAAAATTCAAAGTGTTACTGGAAACGAACGTTTGAACCTAGAAGAGTAAAAATTGGGCAGCCAAGTGGGCTTAGTGAACTGATCATTACCACCAAGTATCATCAAGATTTGGTGAAAAAATGTTTGCTGAGATTTCAGCAAACTAGTAGTTTTTTGGAAGCTTGGAAACCCCTTTCAAACGAAAGTGTTTTTCGCCAGTCTCTGCATGGGGTACTTCAAGAGGAAACAAACCATAGAGAAAGAACTTAGAACTACTTCATATGGTCAAGTTTCAAGGAGCTAGCACAAACCGTGTTTGATTTAGAGTTTGAAACACATCTATCTATATAGCAGAAAACAGAGTGAAACCTAAAAATTCTCAGTGTTACTGGAAACGAACGCTTGAACCTAGAAGAGTGAAAGTTGGGCAGCCAAGTGGGATTAGTGAACTGATCATTACCACCAAGTATCATCAAGTTTTGGTGAAAAAATGTTTGCTGAGATTTCAGCAAACTAGTAGTTTTTTGGAAGCTTGGCAACCCCTTTCAAACGAAAGTGTTTTTCGCCAGTCTCTGCATTGGGTACTTCAGGAGGAAACAAACCATAGATATAAATCTTAGAACTACTTCATTTGGTCAAATTTCAAGTAGCTAGCACAAACCGTGTTTGATTTAGAGTTTCAAACACATCTATCTATATAGCAGAAAACAGAGTGAAACCTAAAAATTCAAATTGTTACTGGAAACGAATGCTTGAACCTAGAAGAGTGAAAGTTGGGCATCCAAGTGGGATTAGTGAAATGATCATTACCACCAAGTATCATCAAGTTTTGGTGAAAAAATGTTTGCTGAGATTTCAGCAAACTAGTAGTTTTTTGGAAGATTGGCAACCCCTTTCAAACGAAAGTGTTTTTCGCCAGTCTCTGCATGGGGTACTTCAAGAGGAAACAAACCATAGAGATAGAACTTGGAACTACTTCATTTGGTCAAGTTTCAAGGAGCAAGCACAAACCGTGTTTGATTTAGAATTCCAAACACAGCTATCTATGTATGAGAAAACAGAGTGAAAGCTAAAAATTCAAACTGTTACTGGAAACGAACGCTTGAACCTAGAAGAGTGAAAGCTGGGCAGCCAAGTGGGATTAGTGAAATGATCATTACCACCAAGTATCATCAAGTTTTGGTGAAAAAAGGTGTGCTGAGATTTCAGCAAACTAGTAGTTTCTTGGAAGCTTGGCAACCCCTTTCAAACGAAAGTGTTTTTCGCCAGTCTCTGCATGGGGTACTTCAAGAGGAAACAAACCATAGAGATAGAACTTAGAACTACTTCATTTGGTCAAGTTGCAAGAAGCTAGCACAAACCGTGTTTGATTTAGAATTCCAAACACAGCTATCTATGTAGGAGAAAACAGAGTGAAAAATAAAAATTCAAACTGTTACTGGAAACGAATGCTTCAACCTAGAAGAATAAAAATTGGGCAGCCAAGTGGGATTAGTGAACTGATCATTACCACCAAGTATCATTAAGATTTGGTGAAAAAAGTTTTGCTGAGATTTCAGCAAACTAGTAGTTTTTTGGAAGCTTGGCCACCCCTTTCAAACGAAAGTGTTTTTCGCCAGTCTCTGCATGGTGTACTACAAGAGGAAACAAACAATAGAGATGGAACATAGAACTACTTCATTTGGTAAAGTTTCAAGGAGCTAGCACAAACCGTGTTTGATTTAGAGTTTCAAACACATCTATCTATAAAGCAGAAAACAGAGTGAAACCTAAAAATTCAAAGTGTTACTGGAAACGAACGCTTGAACCTAGAAGAGTAAAAATTGGGCAGCCAAGTGGGTTTGGAGACCTGATCATTACCACCAAGTATCATCAAGATTTGGCGAAAAAATGTTTGCTGAGATTTCAGCAAACTAGTAGATTTTTGGAAGCTTGGCCACCCCTTTCAAACGAAAGTGTTTTTCGCCAGTCTCTGCATGGGGTACTTCAAGAGGAAACAAACCATAGAGACAGAACTTAGAACTACTTCATTCGGTCAAGTATCAAGGAGCTAGCAAAAACCGTGTTTGTTTTAGAGTTTCAAACACATCTATCTATATAGCAGAAAACAGAGTGAAACCTAAAAATTCAATGTGTTACTGGAAACGAACGCTTGAACCTAGAAGAGTGAAAGTTGGGCAGCCAAGTGGGATTAGTGAAATGATCATAACCACCAAGTATCATCAATTTTTGCTGAAAAAAGGCTTGCTGAGATTTCAGCAAACTTGTAGTTTTTTGGAAGCTTGGAAACCCCTTTCAAACGAAAGTGTTTATCGCCAGTCTCTGCATGGGGTACTTCAAGAGGAAACAAACCATAGAGATAGAACTTAGAACTACTTCATTTGGTCAAGTTTCAAGGAGCTAGCACAAACCGTGTTTGATTTAGAATTCCAAACACATCTATCTATGTAGGAGAAAACAGAGTGAAACCTAAAAATTCAAACTGTTACTGGAAACGAATGCCTCAACCTAGAAGAATAAAAATTGGGCAGCCAAGTGGGATTAGTGAACTGATCATTACCACCAAGTATCATCAAGATTTGGTGAAAAAATGTTTGCTGAGATTTCAGCAAACTAGTAGTTTTTTGGAAGCTTGGCAACCCCTTTCAAACGAAAGTGTTTTTCGCCAGTCTCTGCATGGTGTACTTCAAGAGGAAACAAAACATAGAGATAGAACTTAGAACTACTTCATTTGGTCAAGTTTCAAGGAGCTAGCACAAACCGTGTTTGATTTAGAGTTTCAAACACATCTATCTATATAGCAGAAAACAGAGTGAACCCTAAAATTCAAAGTGTTACTGGAAACGAACGCTTGAAACTAGAAGAGTGAAAGTTGGGCAGCCAAGTGAGATTAGTGAACTGATCATTACCACCAAGTATCATCAAGATTTGGTGAAAAAATGTTTGCTGAGATTTCAGCAAACTAGTAGTTTTTTGGAAGCTTGGCAACCCCTTTCAAACGAAAGTGTTTTTCGCCAGTCTCTGCATGGGGTACTTCAATATGAAACAAACCATAGAGATAGAACTTAGAACTACTTCATTTGGTCAAGTTTCAAGGAGCTAGCACAAACCGTGTTTGATTTAGAATTCCAAACACATCTATCTATGTAGGAGAAAAGAGAGTGAAACCTAAAAATTCAAACTGTTACTGGAAACGAATGCCGCAACCTAGAAGAATAAAAATTGGGCAGCCAAGTGGGATTAGTGAACTGATCATTACCACCAAGTATCATCAAGATTTGGTGAAAAAAGGTTTGCTGAGATTTCAGCAAACTAGTAGTTTTTTGGAAGCTTGGCAACCCCTTTCAAACGAAAGTGTTTTTCGCCACTCTGCATGGGGTATTTCAAGAGGAAACAAACCATAGAGACAGAACTTAGAACTACTTCATTTGGTCAAATTTCAAGGAGCTTGCACAAACCGTGTTTGATTTAGAGTTTCAAACACATCTATCTATATAGCAGAAAACAGAGTGAAACCTAAAAATTCTCAGTGTTACTGGAAACGAACGCTTGAACCTAGAAGAGTGAAAGTTGGGCAGCCAAGTGGGATTAGTGAAGTGATCATTACCACCAAGTATCATCAATTTTTGGTGAAAAAAGGTGTGCTGAGATTTCAGCAAACTAGTAGTTTTTTGGAAGCTTGGCAACCCCTTTCAAACGAAAGTGTTTTTCGCCAGTCTCTGCATGGGGTACTTCAAGAGGAAACAAACCATAGAGATAGAACTTAGAACTACTTCATTTGGTCAAGTTTCAAGAAGCTAGCACAAACCGTGTTTGATTTAGAATTCCAAACACAGCTATCTATGTAGGAGAAAACAGAGTGAAAAATAAAAATTCAAACTGTTACTGGAAACGAATGCTTCAACCTAGAAGAATAAAAATTGGGCAGCCAAGTGGGATTAGTGAACTGATCATTACCACCAAGTATCATCAAGATTTGGTGAAAAAATGTTTCCTGAGATTTCAGCAAACTAGTAGTTTTTTGGAAGCTTGGCAACCCCTTTCAAACGAAAGTTTTTTTCCCCAGTCTCTGCATGGGGTTCTTCAAGAGGAAACAAAACATAGAGATAGAACTTAGAACTACTTCATGTGGTCAAATTTCGAGGAGCTAGCACAAACCGTGTTTGATTTAGAGTTTCAAACACATCTATCTATATAGCAGAAAACAGAGTGAAACCTAAAAATTCAAAGTGTTACTGGAAACGAACGCTTGAACCTAGAAGAGTGAAAGTTGGGCAGGAAAGTGGGATTAGTGAACTGATCATTACCACCAAGTATCATCAAGATTTGGTGAAAAAAGTTTTGCTGAGATTTCAGCAAACTAGTAGTTTTTTGGAAGCTTGGCAACACCTTTCAAACGAAAGTGTTTTTCGCCAGACTCTGCATGTGGTATTTCAAGAGGAAACAAACCATAGAGATAGAACTTAGAACTACTTCATTTGGTCAAGTTTCAAGGAGCTAGCACAAACCGTGTTTGATTTAGAATCAGAAACACAGCTATCTATGTATGAGAAAACAGAGTGAAACCTAAAAATTCAAACTGTTACTGGAAACGAATGCTTCAACCTAGAAGAATAAAAATTGGGCAGCCAAGTGGGATTAGTGAACTGATCATTACCACCAAGTATCATTAAGATTTGGTGAAAAAATTTTGCTGAGATTTCAGCAAACTAGTAGTTTTTTGGAAGCTTGGCCACCCCTTTCAAACGAAAGTGTTTTTCGCCAGTCTCTGCATGGTGTACTTCAAGAGGAAACAAACAATAGAGATGGAACATAGAACTACTTCATTTGGTAAAGTTTCAAGGAGCTAGCACAAACCGTGTTTGATTTAGAGTTTCAAACACATCTATCTATATAGCAGAAAACAGAGTGAAACCTAAAAATTCAAAGTGTTACTGGAAACGAACGCTTGAATCTAGAAGAGTGAAAGTTGGGCAGGAAAGTGGGATTAGTGAACTGATCATTACCACCAAGTATCATCAAGATTTGGTGAAAAAATATTTGCTGAGATTTCAGCAAACTAGTAGTTTTTTGGAAGCTTGGCAACACCTTTCAAACGAAAGTGTTTTTCGCCAGACTCTGCATGTGGTATTTCAAGAGGAAACAAACCATAGAGATAGAACTTAGAACTACTTCATTTCGTCAAGTTTCAAGGAGCTAGCACAAACCGTGTTTGATTTAGAATCAGAAACACAGCTATCTATGTATGAGAAAACAGAGTGAAACCTAAAAATTCAAACTGTTACTGGAAACGAATGCTTCAACCTAGAAGAATAAAAATTGGGCAGCCAAGTGGGATTAGTGAACTGATCATTACCACCAAGTATCATTAAGATTTGGTGAAAAAATTTTGCTGAGATTTCAGCAAACTAGTAGTTTTTTGGAAGCTTGGCCACCCCTTTCAAACGAAAGTGTTTTTCGCCAGTCTCTGCATGGTGTACTTCAAGAGGAAACAAACAATAGAGATGGAACATAGAACTACTTCATTTGGTAAAGTTTCAAGGAGCTAGCACAAACCGTGTTTGATTTAGAGTTTCAAACACATCTATCTATATAGCAGAAAACAGAGTGAAACCTAAAAATTCAAAGTGTTACTGGAAACGAACGCTTGAATCTAGAAGAGTGAAAGTTGGGCAGGAAAGTGGGATTAGTGAACTGATCATTACCACCAAGTATCATCAAGATTTGGTGAAAAAATATTTGCTGAGATTTCAGCAAACTAGTAGTTTTTTGGAAGCTTGGCAACCCCTTTCAAACGAAAGTGTTTTTCGCCAGTCTCTGCATGGGGTACTTCAAGAGGAAACAAACCATAGAGATGGAACATAGAACTACTTCATTTGGTAATGTTTCAAGGAGCTAGCACAAACCGTGTTTGATTTAGAGTTTCAAACACATCTATCTATATAGCAGAAAACAGAGTGAAACCTAAAAATTCAAAGTGTTACTGGAAACGAACGTTTGAACCTAGAAGAGTAAAAATTGGGCAGCCAAGTGGGCTTAGTGAACTGATCATTACCACCAAGTATCATCAAGATTTGGTGAAAAAATGTTTGCTGAGATTTCAGCAAACTAGTAGTTTTTTGGAAGCTTGGCAACCCCTTTCAAACGAAAGTGTTTTTCGCCAGTCTCTGCATGGGGTACTTCAAGAGGAAACAAACCATAGAGATGGAACATAGAACTACTTCATTTGGTAATGTTTCAAGGAGCTAGCACAAACCGTGTTTGATTTAGAGTTTCAAACACATCTATCTATATAGCAGAAAACAGAGTGAAACCTAAAAATTCAAAGTGTTACTGGAAACGAACGTTTGAACCTAGAAGAGTAAAAATAGGGCAGCCAAGTGGGCTTAGTGAACTGATCATTACCACCAAGTATCATCAAGATTTGGTGAAAAAATGTTTGCTGAGATTTCAGCAAACTAGTAGTTTTTTGGAAGCTTGGAAACCCCTTTCAAACGAAAGTGTTTTTCGCCAGTCTCTGCATGGGGTACTTCAAGAGGAAACAAACCATAGAGAAAGAACTTAGAACTACTTCATTTGGTCAAGTTTCAAGGAGCTAGCACAAACCGTGTTTGATTTAGAGTTTCAAACACATCTATCTATATAGCAGAAAACAGAGTGAAACCTAAAAATTCTCAGTGTTACTGGAAACGAACGCTTGAACCTAGAAGAGTGAAAGTTGGGCAGCCAAGTGGGATTAGTGAACTGATCATTACCACCAAGTATCATCAAGTTTTGGTGAAAATAGGTTTGCTGAGATTTCAGCAAACTAGTAATTTTTTGGAAGCTTGGCAACCCCTTTCAAACGAAAGTGTTTTTCGCCAGTCTCTGCATTGGGTACTTCAGGAGGAAACAAACCATAGATATAAATCTTAGAACTACTTCATTTGGTCAAATTTCAAGTAGCTAGCACAAACCGTGTTTGATTTAGAGTTTCAAACACATCTATCTATATAGCAGAAAACAGAGTGAAACCTAAAAATTCAAATTGTTACTGGAAACGAATGCTTGAACCTAGAAGAGTGAAAGTTGGGCATCCAAGTGGGATTAGTGAAATGATCATTACCACCAAGTATCATCAAGTTTTGGTGAAAAAATGTTTGCTGAGATTTCAGCAAACTAGTAGTTTTTTGGAAGATTGGCAACCCCTTTCAAACGAAAGTGTTTTTCGCCAGTCTCTGCATGGGGTACTTCAAGAGGAAACAAACCATAGAGATAGAACTTGGAACTACTTCATTTGGTCAAGTTTCAAGGAGCAAGCACAAACCGTGTTTGATTTAGAATTCCAAACACAGCTATCTATGTATGAGAAAACAGAGTGAAAGCTAAAAATTCAAACTGTTACTGGAAACGAACGCTTGAACCTAGAAGAGTGAAAGCTGGGCAGCCAAGTGGGATTAGTGAAATGATCATTACCACCAAGTATCATCAAGTTTTGGTGAAAAAAGGTGTGCTGAGATTTCAGCAAACTAGTAGTTTCTTGGAAGCCTGGCAACCCCTTTCAAACGAAAGTGTTTTTCGCCAGTCTCTGCATGGGGTACTTCAAGAGGAAACAAACCATAGAGATAGAACTTAGAACTACTTCATTTGGTCAAGTTGCAAGAAGCTAGCACAAACCGTGTTTGATTTAGAATTCCAAACACAGCTATCTATGTAGGAGAAAACAGAGTGAAAAATAAAAATTCAAACTGTTACTGGAAACGAATGCTTCAACCTAGAAGAATAAAAATTGGGCAGCCAAGTGGGATTAGTGAACTGATCATTACCACCAAGTATCATTAAGATTTGGTGAAAAAAGTTTTGCTGAGATTTCAGCAAACTAGTAGTTTTTTGGAAGCTTGGCCACCCCTTTCAAACGAAAGTGTTTTTCGCCAGTCTCTGCATGGTGTACTACAAGAGGAAACAAACAATAGAGATGGAACATAGAACTACTTCATTTGGTAAAGTTTCAAGGAGCTAGCACAAACCGTGTTTGATTTAGAGTTTCAAACACATCTATCTATAAAGCAGAAAACAGAGTGAAACCTAAAAATTCAAAGTGTTACTGGAAACGAACGCTTGAACCTAGAAGAGTAAAAATTGGGCAGCCAAGTGGGCTTAGTGACCTGATCATTACCACCAAGTATCATCAAGATTTGGCGAAAAAATGTTTGCTGAGATTTCAGCAAACTAGTAGATTTTTGGAAGCTTGGCCACCCCTTTCAAACGAAAGTGTTTTTCGCCAGTCTCTGCATGGGGTACTTCAAGAGGAAACAAACCATAGAGACAGAACTTAGAACTACTTCATTCGGTCAAGTATCAAGGAGCTAGCAAAAACCGTGTTTGTTTTAGAGTTTCAAACACATCTATCTATATAGCAGAAAACAGAGTGAAACCTAAAAATTCAATGTGTTACTGGAAACGAACGCTTGAACCTAGAAGAGTGAAAGTTGGGCAGCCAAGTGGGATTAGTGAAATGATCATAACCACCAAGTATCATCAATTTTTGGTGAAAAAAGGTTTGCTGAGATTTCAGCAAACTTGTAGTTTTTTGGAAGCTTGGAAACCCCTTTCAAACGAAAGTGTTTATCGCCAGTCTCTGCATGGGGTACTTCAAGAGGAAACAAACCATAGAGATAGAACTTAGAACTACTTCATTTGGTCAAGTTTCAAGGAGCTAGCACAAACCGCGTTTGATTTAGAATTCCAAACACATCTATCTATGTAGGAGAAAACAGAGTGACACCTAAAAATTCAAACTGTTACTGGAAACGAATGCCTCAACCTAGAAGAATAAAAATTGGGCAGCCAAGTGGGATTAGTGAACTGATCATTACCACCAAGTATCATCAAGATTTGGTGAAAAAATGTTTGCTGAGATTTCAGCAAACTAGTAGTTTTTTGGAAGCTTGGCAACCCCTTTCAAACGAAAGTGTTTTTCGCCAGTCTCTGCATGGTGTACTTCAAGAGGAAACAAAACATAGAGATAGAACTTAGAACTACTTCATTTGGTCAAGTTTCAAGGAGCTAGCACAAACCGTGTTTGATTTAGAGTTTCAAACACAACTATCTATATAGCAGAAAACAGAGTGAACCCTAAAATTCAAAGTGTTACTGGAAACGAACGCTTGAAACTAGAAGAGTGAAAGTTGGGCAGCCAAGTGAGATTAGTGAACTGATCATTACCACCAAGTATCATCAAGATTTGGTGAAAAAATGTTTGCTGAGATTTCAGCAAACTAGTAGTTTTTTGGAAGCTTGGCAACCCCTTTCAAACGAAAGTGTTTTTCGCCAGTCTCTGCATGGGGTACTTCAATATGAAACAAACCATAGAGATAGAACTTAGAACTACTTCATTTGGTCAAGTTTCAAGGAGCTAGCACAAACCGTGTTTGATTTAGAATTCCAAACACATCTATCTATGTAGGAGAAAAGAGAGTGAAACCTAAAAATTCAAACTGTTACTGGAAACGAATGCCTCAACCTAGAAGAATAAAAATTGGGCAGCCAAGTGGGATTAGTGAACTGATCATTACCACCAAGTATCATCAAGATTTGGTGAAAAAAGGTTTGCTGAGATTTCAGCAAACTAGTAGTTTTTTGGAAGCTTGGCAACCCCTTTCAAACGAAAGTGTTTTTCGCCACTCTGCATGGGGTATTTCAAGAGGAAACAAACCATAGAGACAGAACTTAGAACTACTTCATTTGGTCAAATTTCAAGGAGCTTGCACAAACCGTGTTTGATTTAGAGTTTCAAACACATCTATCTATATAGCAGAAAACAGAGTGAAACCTAAAAATTCTCAGTGTTACTGGAAACGAACGCTTGAACCTAGAAGAGTGAAAGTTGGGCAGCCAAGTGGGATTAGTGAAATGATCATTACCACCAAGTATCATCAATTTTTGGTGAAAAAAGGTGTGCTGAGATTTCAGCAAACTAGTAGTTTTTTGGAAGCTTGGCAACCCCTTTCAAACGAAAGTGTTTTTCGCCAGTCTCTGCATGGGGTACTTCAAGAGGAAACAAACCATAGAGATAGAACTTAGAACTACTTCATTTGGTCAAGTTTCAAGAAGCTAGCACAAACCGTGTTTGATTTAGAATTCCAAACACAGCTATCTATGTAGGAGAAAACAGAGTGAAAAATAAAAATTCAAACTGTTACTGGAAACGAATGCTTCAACCTAGAAGAATAAAAATTGGGCAGCCAAGTGGGATTAGTGAACTGATCATTACCACCAAGTATCATCAAGATTTGGTGAAAAAATGTTTCCTGAGATTTCAGCAAACTAGTAGTTTTTGGGAAGCTTGGCAACCCCTTTCAAACGAAAGTTTTTTTCCCCAGTCTCTGCATGGGGTTCTTCAAGAGGAAACAAAACATAGAGATAGAACTTAGAACTACTTCATGTGGTCAAATTTCGAGGAGCTAGCACAAACCGTGTTTGATTTAGAGTTTCTAGCACATCTATCTATATAGCAGAAAACAGAGTGAAACCTAAAAATTCAAAGTGTTACTGGAAACGAATGCTTCAACCTAGAAGAATAAAAATTGGGTAGCCACGTGGGATTAGTGAACTGATCATTACCACCAAGTATCATTAAGATTTGGTGAAAAAAGTTTTGCTGAGATTTCAGCAAACTAGTAGTTTTTTGGAAGCTTGGCCACCCCTTTCAAACGAAAGTGTTTTTCGCCAGTCTCTGCATGGTGTACTTCAAGAGGAAACAAACCATAGAAATGGAACATAGAACTACTTCATTTGGAAAGTTTCAAGGAGCTAGCACAAACCGTGTTTGATTTAGAGTTTCAAACACATCTATCTATAAAGCAGAAAACAGAGTGAAAACTAAAAATTCAAAGTGTTACTTGAAACGAACGCTTGAACCTAGAAGAGTAAAAATTGGGCAGCCAAGTGGGCTTAGTGACCTGATCATTACCACCAAGTATCATCAAGATTTGGCGAAAAAATGTTTGCTGAGATTTCAGCAAACTAGTAGATTTTTGGAAGCTTGGCCACCCCTTTCAAACGAAAGTGTTTTTCGCCAGTCTCTGCATGGGGTACTTCAAGAGGAAACAAACCATAGAGATAGAACTTAGAAGTACTTCATTTGGTAAAGTCTCAAGGAGCTAGCAAAAACCGTGTTTGATTTAGAGTTTCAAACACATCTATCTATATATTAGAAAACAGAGTGAAACCTAAAAATTCAAAGTGTTACAGGAAACGAACGCTTGAACCTAGAAGAGTGAAAGTTGGGCTGCCAAGTGGGATTAGTGAACTGATCATTACCACCAAGTATCATCAAGTTTTGGTGAAAAAATGTTTGCTGAGATTTCAGCAAACTAGTAGTTTTTGGAAGCTTGGCAACCCCTTTCAAACGAATGTGTTTTTCGCCAGTCTCTGCATGGGGTTCTTCAAGAGGAACCAAACCATAGAGATAGAACTTAGAACTACTTCATTTGGTCAAGTTTCACGGAGCTAGAACAAACCGTGTTTGATTTAGAGTTTCAAACACATCTATCTATGTAGGAGAAAACAGAGTGAAACCTAAAAATTCAAAGTGTTACTGGAAACGAATGCTTCAACCTAGAAGAATAAAAATTGGGCAGCCAAGTGGGGTTAGTGAACTGATCATTACCACCAAGTATCATCAAGATTTGGTGAAAATAGGTTTGCTGAGATTTCAGCAAACTAGTAGTTTTTTGGAAGCTTGGCAACCCCTTTCAAACGAAAGTGTTTTTCGCCAGTCTCTGCATGGGGTACTTCAAGAGGAAACAAACCATAGAGATAGAACTTAGAACTACTTCATTTGGTCAAGTTTCAAGGAGCTAGGCACAAACCGTGTTTGATTTAGAGTTTCAAACACATCTATCTATATAGCAGAAAACAGAGTGAAACCCAAAAATTCAAAGTGTTACTGGAAACGAACGCTTGAAACTAGAAGAGTGAAAGTTGGGCAGCCAAGTGGGATTAGTGAACTGATCATTACCACCAAGTATCATCAAGATTTGGTGAAAAAATGTTTGCTGAGATTTCAGCAAACTAGTAGTTTTTTGGAAACTTGGCAACCCCTTTCAAACGAAAGTGTTTTTCGCCAGTCTCTGCATGGGGTACTTCAATAGGAAACAAACCATAGAGATAGAACTTAGAACTACTTCATTTGGTCAAGTTTCAAGGAGCTAGCACAAACCGTGTTTGATTTAGAATTCCAAACACATCTATCTATGTAGGAGAAAACAGAGTAAAACCTAAGAATTCAAACTGTTACTGGAAACGAATGCCTCAACCTAGAAGAATAAAAATTGGGCAGCCAAGTGGGATTAGTGAACTGATCATTACCACCAAGTATCATCAAGATTTGGTGAAAAAAGGTTTGCTGAGATTTCAGCAAACTAGTAGTTTTTGGAAGCTTGGCAACCCCTTTCAAACGAAAGTGTTTTTCGCCAGTCTCTGCATGGGATACTTCAATATGAAACAAACCATAGAGATAGAACTTAGAACTACTTCATTTGGTCAAGTTTCAAGGAGCTAGCACAAACAGTGTTTGATTTAGAATTCCAAACACAGCTATCTATGTAGGAGAAAACAGAGTGAAACCTAAAAATTCAAACACTTACTGGAAACGAATGCTTCGACCTAGAAGAATAAAAATTGGGCAGCCAAGTGGGATTAGTGAACTGATCATTACCACCAAGTATCATCAAGATTTGGTGAAAATAGGTTTGCTGAGATTTCAGCAAACTAGTAGTTTTTTGGAAACTTGGCAACCCCTTTCAAACGAAAGTGTTTTTCGCCAGTCTCTGCATGGGGTACTTCAAGAGGAAACAAACCATAGAGATAGAACTTAGAACTACTTCATTTGGTCAAGTTTCAAGGAGCTAGCACAAACCGTGTTTGATTTAGAGTTTCAAACACATCTATCTATATAGCAGAAAACAGAGTGAACCCTAAAATTCAAAGTGTTACTGGAAACGAACGCTTGAAACTAGAAGAGTGAAAGTTGGGCAGCCAAGTGAGATTAGTGAACTGATCATTACCACCAAGTATCATCAAGATTTGGTGAAAAAATGTTTGCTGAGATTTCAGCAAACTAGTAGTTTTTTGGAAGCTTGGCAACCCCTTTCAAACGAAAGTGTTTTTCGCCAGTCTCTGCATGGGGTACTTCAATATGAAACAAACCATAGAGATAGAACTTAGAACTACTTCATTTGGTCAAGTTTCAAGGAGCTAGCACAAACAGTGTTTGATTTAGAATTCCAAACACAGCTATCTATGTAGGAGAAAACAGAGTGAAACCTAAAAATTCAAACACTTACTGGAAACGAATGCTTCGACCTAGAAGAATAAAAATTGGGCAGCCAAGTGGGATTAGTGAACTGATCATTACCACCAAGTATCATCAAGATTTGGTGAAAATAGGTTTGCTGAGATTTCAGCAAACTAGTAGTTTTTTGGAAACTTGGCAACCCCTTTCAACGAAAGTGTTTTTCGCCAGTCTCTGCATGGGGTACTTCAAGAGGAAACAAACCATAGAGATAGAACTTAGAACTACTTCATTTGGTCAAGTTTCAAGGAGCTAGCACAAACCGTGTTTGATTTAGAGTTTCAAACACATCTATCTATATAGCAGAAAACAGAGTGAAACCCAAAAATTCAAAGTGTTACTGGAAACGAACGCTTGAAACTAGAAGAGTGAAAGTTGGGCAGCCATGTGGGATTAGTGAACTGATCATTACCACCAAGTATCATCAAGATTATGTGAAAAAATGTTTGCTGAGATTTCAGCAAACTAGTAGTTTTTTGGAAGCTTGGCAACCCTTTCAAACGAAAGTGTTTTTCGCCAGTCTCTGCATGGGGTACTTCGAGAGGAAACAAACATAGAGATAGAACTTAGAACTACTTCATTTGGTCAAGTTTCAAGGAGCTAGCACAAACCGTGTTTGATTTAGAATTCCAAACACATCTATCTATGTAGGAGAAAACAGAGTAAAACCTAAAAATTTAAACTGTTACTGGAAACGAATGCCTCAACCTAGAAGAATAAAAATTGGGCAGCCAAGTGGGATTAGTGAACTGATCATTACCACCAAGTATCATCAAGATTTGGTGAAAAAATGTTTGCTGAGATTTCAGCAAACTAGTAGTTTTTTGGAAGCTTGGCAACCCCTTTCAAACGAAAGTGTTTTTCGCCAGTCTCTGCATGGGGTACTTCAAGAGGAAACAAACCATAGTGATAGAACTTAGAACTACTTCATTTGGTCAAGTTTCAAGGAGCTAGCACAAACCGTGTTTGATTTAGAGTTTCAAACACATCTATCTATATAGCAGAAAACAGAGTGAACCCTAAATTTCAAAGTGTTACTGGAAACGAACGCTTGAAACTAGAAGAGTGAAAGTTGGGCAGCCAAGTGAGATTAGTGAACTGATCATTACCACCAAGTATCATCAAGATTTGGTGAAAAAATGTTTGCTGAGATTTCAGCAAACTAGTAGTTTTTTGGAAGCTTGGCAACCCCTTTCAAACGAAAGTGTTTTTCGCCAGTCTCTGCATGGGGTACTTCAATATGAAACAAACCATAGAGATAGAACTTAGAACTACTTCATTTGGTCAAGTTTCAAGGAGCTAGCACAAACCGTGTTTGATTTAGAATTCCAAACACATCTATCTATGTAGGAGAAAAGAGAGTGAAACCTAAAAATTCAAACTGTTACTGGAAACGAATGCCTCAACCTAGAAGAATAAAAATTGGGCAGCCAAGTGGGATTAGTGAACTGATCATTACCACCAAGTATCATCAAGATTTGGTGAAAAAAGGTTTGCTGAGATTTCAGCAAACTAGTAGTTTTTGGAAGCTTGGCAACCCCTTTCAAACGAAAGTGTTTTTCGCCACTCTGCATGGGGTATTTCAAGAGGAAACAAACCATAGAGATAGAACTTAGAACTACTTCATTTGGTCAAGTTTCAAGGAGCTAGCACAAACCGTGTTTGATTTAGTGTTTCAAACACTTCTATCTATATAGCAGAAAACAGAGTGAAACCTAAAAATTCAAAGTGTTACTGGAAACGAACGCTTGAACCTAGAAGAGTGAAAGTTGGGCTGCCAAGTGGGATTAGTGAACTGATCATTACCACCAAGTATCATCAAGTTTTGGTGAAAAAATGTTTGCTGAGATTTCAGCAAACTAGTAGTTTTTTGGAAGCTTGGCAACCCCATTCAAACGAAAGGGTTTTTCGCCAGTCTCTGCATGGGGTACTTCAAGAGGAAACAAACCATAGAGATAGAACTTAGAACTACTTCATTTGGTCAAGTTTCAAGGAGCTAGCAAAAACTGTGTTTGATTTAGAGTTTCAAACACATCTATCTATATAGCAGAAAACAGAGTGAAACCTAAAAATTCAAAGTTTTACTAGAAACGAACGCTTGAACCTAGAAGAGTGAAAGTTGGGCTGCCAAGTGGGATTAGTGAACTGATCATTACCACCAAGTATCATCAAGTTTTGGTGAAAAAATGTTTGCTGAGATTTCAGCAAACTAGTAGTTTTTTGGAAGCTTGGCAACCCCTTTCAACGAAAGTGTTTTTCGCCAGTCTCTGCATGGGGTACTTCAAGAGGAAACAAACCATAGAGATAGAACTTAGAACTACTTCATTTGGTCAAGTTTCAAGGAGCTAGCACAAACCGTGTTTGATTTAGAGTTTCAAACACATCTATCTATATAGCAGAAAACAGAGTGAAACCCAAAAATTCAAAGTGTTACTGGAAACGAACGCTTGAAACTAGAAGAGTGAAAGTTGGGCAGCCAAGTGAGATTAGTGAACTGATCATTACTACCACGTATCATCAAGATTTGGTGAAAAAATGTTTGCTGAGATTTCAGCAAACTAGTAGTTTTTTGGAAGCTTGGAAACCCCTTTCAAACGAAAGTGTTTTTCGCCAGTCTCTGCATGGGGTACTTCAAGAGGAAACAAACCATAGAGATAGAACTTAGAACTACTTCATTTGGTCAAGTTTCAAGGAGCTAGCACAAACAGTGTTTGATTTAGAATTCCAAACACAGCTATCTATGTAGGAGAAAACAGAGTGAACCCTAAAAATTCAAACACTTACTGGAAACGAATGCTTCGACCTAGAAGAATAAAAATGGGCAGCCAAGTGGGATTAGTGAACTGATCATTACCACCAAGTATCATCAAGATTTGGTGAAAATAGGTTTTCTGAGATTTCAGCAAACTAGTAGTTTTTTGGAAGCTTGGAAACCCCTTTCAAACGAAAGTGTTTTCGCCAGTCTCTGCATGGGGTACTTCAAGAGGTAAACAAACCATAGAGATAGAACTTAGAACTACTTCATTTGGTCAAGTTTCAAGGAGCTAGCACAAACCGTGTTTGATTTAGAGTTTCAAACACATGTATCTATATAGCAGAAAACAGAGTGAACCCTAAAATTCAAAGTGTTACTGGAAACGAACGCTTGAAACTAGAAGATTGAAAGTTGGGCAGCCAAGTGAGATTAGTGAACTGATCATTACCACCAAGTATCATCAAGATTTGGTGAAAAAATGTTTGCTGAGATTTCAGCAAACTAGTAGTTTTTTGGAAGCTTGGCAACCCCTTTCAAACGAAAGTGTTTTTCGCCAGACTCTGCATGGGGTACTTCAATATGAAACAAACCATAGAGATAGAACTTAGAACTACTTCATTTGGTCAAGTTTCAAGGAGCTAGCACAAACAGTGTTTGATTTAGAATTCCAAACACAGCTATCTATGTAGGAGAAAACAGAGTGAAACCTAAAAATTCAAACACTTACTGGAAACGAATGCTTCGACCTAGAAGAATAAAAATTGGGCAGCCAAGTGGGATTAGTGAACTGATCATTACCACCAAGTATCATCAAGATTTGGTGAAAATAGGTTTGCTGAGATTTCAGCAAACTAGTAGTTTTTTGGAAACTGGCAACCCCTTTCAAACGAAAGTGTTTTTCGCCAGTCTCTGCATGGGGTACTTCAAGAGGAAACAAACCAAAGAGATAGAACTTAGAACTACTTCATTTGGTCAAGTTTCAAGGAGCTAGCACAAACCGTGTTTGATTTAGAGTTTCAAACACATCTATCTATATAGCAGAAAACAGAGTGAAACAAAAAATTCAAAGTGTTACTGGAAACGAACGCTTGAAACTAGAAGAGTGAAAGTTGGGCAGCCAAGTGGGATTAGTGAACTGATCATTACCACCAAGTATCATCAAGATTTGGTGAAAAAATGTTTGCTGAGATTTCAGCAAACTAGTAGTTTTTTGGAAGCTTGGCAACCCCTTTCAAACGAAAGTGTTTTTCGCCAGTCTCTGCATGGGGTACTTCAAGAGGAAACAAACCATAGAGATAGAACTTAGAACTACTTCATTTGGTCAAGTTTCAAGGAGCTAGCACAAACCGTGTTTGATTTAGAATTTCCAAACACATCTATCTATGTAGGAGAAAACAGAGTAAAACCTAAAAATTTAAACTGTTACTGGAAACGAATGCCTCAACCTAGAAGAATAAAAATTGGGCAGCCAAGTGGGATTAGTGAACTGATCATTACCACCAAGTATCATCAAGATTTGGTGAAAAAATGTTTGCTGAGATTTCAGCAAACTAGTAGTTTTTTGGAAGCTTGGCAACCCTTTCAAACGGAAGTGTTTTTCGCCAGTCTCTGCATGGGGTACTTCAAGAGGAAACAAACCATAGTGATAGAACTTAGAACTACTTCATTTGGTCAAGTTTCAAGGAGCTAGCACAAACCGTGTTTGATTTAGAGTTTCAAACACATCTATCTATATAGCAGAAAACAGAGTGAACCCTAAAATTCAAAGTGTTACTGGAAACGAACGCTTGAAAATAGAAGAGTGAAAGTTGGGCAGCCAAGTGAGATTAGTGAACTGATCATTACCACCAAGTATCATCAAGATTTGGTGAAAAAAATATTTGCTGAGATTTCAGCAAAGTAGTAGTTTTTTGGAAGCTTGGCAACCCCTTTCAAACGAAAGTGTTTTTCGCCAGTCTCTGCATGGGGTACTTCAATATGAAACAAACCATAGAGATAGAACTTAGAACTACTTCATTTGGTCAAGTTTCAAGGAGCTAGCACAAACCGTGTTTGATTTAGAATTCCAAACACATCTATCTATGTAGGAGAAAAGAGAGTGAAACCTAAAAATTCAAACTGTTACTGGAAACGAATGCCTCAACCTAGAAAAATAAAAATTGGGCAGCCAAGTGGGATTAGTGAACTGATCATTACCACCAAGTATCATCAAGATTTGGTGAAAAAAGTTTTGCTGAGATTTCAGCAAACTAGTAGTTTTTTGGAAGCTTGGCAACCCCTTTCAACGAAAGTGTTTTTCGCCACTCTGCATGGGGTATTTCAAGAGGAAACAAACCATAGAGATAGAACTTAGAACTACTTCATTTGGTCAAGTTTCAAGGAGCTACCACAAACCGTGTTTGATTTAGTGTTTCAAACACTTCTATCTATATAGCAGAAAACAGAGTGAAACCTAAAAATTCAAAGTGTTACTAGAAACGAACGCTTGAACCTAGAAGAGTGAAAGTTGGGCTGCCAAGTGGGATTAGTGAACTGATCATTACCACCAAGTATCATCAAGTTTTGGTGAAAAAATGTTTGCTGAGATTTCAGCAAACTAGTAGTTTTTTGGAAGCTTGGCAACCCCATTCAAATGAAAGGGTTTTTCGCCAGTCTCTGCATGGGGTACTTCAAGAGGAAACAAACCATAGAGATAGAACTTAGAACTACTTCATTTGGTCAAGTTTCAAGGAGCTAGCACAAACCGTGTTTGATTTAGAGTTTCAAACACATCTATCTATATAGCAGAAAACAGAGTGAAACCTAAAAATTCAAAGTTTTACTAGAAACGAACGCTTGAACCTAGAAGAGTGAAAGTTGGGCTGCCAAGTGGGATTAGTGAACTGATCATTACCACCAAGTATCATCAAGTTTTGGTGAAAAAATGTTTGCTGAGATTTCAGCAAACTAGTAGTTTTTTGGAAGCTTGGCAACCCCTTTCAAACGAATGTGTTTTTCGCCAGTCTCTGCATGGGGTTCTTCAAGAGGAAACAAACCATAGAGATAGAACTTAGAACTACTTCATTTTGTCAAGTTTCACGGAGCTAGAACAAACCGTGTTTGATTTAGAGTTTCAAACACATCTATCTATGTAGGAGAAAACAGAGTGAAACCTAAAAATTCAAAGTGTTACTGGAAACGAATGCTTCAACCTAGAAGAATAAAAATTGGGCAGCCAAGTGGGATTAGTGAACTGATCATTACCACCAAGTATCATCAAGATTTGGTGAAAATAGGTTTGCTGATATTTCAGCAAACTAGTAGTTTTTTGGAAGCTTGGCAACCCCTTTCAAACGAAAGTGTTTTTCGCCAGTCTCTGCATGGGGTACTTCAAGAGGAAACAAACCATAGAGATAGAACTTAGAACTACTTCATTTGGTCAAGTTTCAAGGAGCTAGCACAAACCGTGTTTGATTTAGAGTTTCAAACACATCTATCTATATAGCAGAAAACAGAGTGAAACCCAGAAATTCAAAGTGTTACTGGAAACGAACGCTTGAAACTAGAAGAGTGAAAGTTGGGCAGCCAAGTGAGATTAGTGAACTGATCATTACTACCAAGTATCATCAAGATTTGGTGAAAAAATGTTTGCTGAGATTTCAGCAAACTAGTAGTTTATTGGAAGCTTGGCAACCCCTTTCAAACGAAAGTGTTTTTCGATAGTCTCTGCATGGGGTACTTCAAGAGGAAACAAACCATAGAGATAGAACTTAGAACTACTTCATTTGGTCAAGTTTCAATGAGCTAGCACAAACAGTGTTTGATTTAGAATTCCAAACACAGCTATCTATGTAGGAGAAAACAGAGTGAAACCTAAAAATTCAAACACTTACTGGAAACAAATGCTTCGAACTAGAAGAATAAAAATTGGGCAGCCAAGTGGGATTAGTGAACTGATCATTACCACCAAGTATCATCAAGATTTGGTGAAAATAGGTTTGCTGAGATTTCAGCAAACTAGTAGTTTTTTGGAAACTTGGCAACCCCTTTCAAACGAAAGTGTTTTTCGCCAGTCTCTGCATGGGGTACTTCAAGAGGAAACAAACCATAGAGATAGAACTTAGAACTACTTCATTTGGTCAAGTTTCAAGGAGCTAGCACAAACCGTGTTTGATTTAGAATTCCAAACACATCTATCTATGTAGGAGAAAACAGAGTAAAACCTAAAAATTCAAACTGTTACTGGAAACGAATGCCTCAACCTAGAAGAATAAAAATTGGGCAGCCAAGTGGGATTAGTGAACTGATCATTACCACCAAGTATCATCAAGATTTGGTGAAAAAATATTTGCTGAGATTTCAGCAAACTAGTAGTTTTTTGGAAGCTTGGCAACCCCTTTCAAACGAAAGTGTTTTTCGCCAGTCTCTGCATGGGGTACTTCAAGAGGAAACAAACCATAGTGATAGAACTTAGAACTACTTCATTTGGTCAAGTTTCAAGGAGCTAGCACAAACCGTGTTTGATTTAGAGTTTCAAACACATCTATCTATATAGCAGAAAACAGAGTGAACCCTAAAATTCAAAGTGTTACTGGAAACGAACGCTTGAAACTAGAAGAGTGAAAGTTGGGCAGCCAAGTGAGATTAGTGAACTGATCATTACCACCAAGTATCATCAAGATTTGGTGAAAAAATGTTTGCTGAGATTTCAGCAAACTAGTAGTTTTTTGGAAGCTTGGCAACCCCTTTCAAACGAAAGTGTTTTTCGCCAGTCTCTGCATGGGGTACTTCAATATGAAACAAACCATAGAGATAGAACTTAGAACTACTTCATTTGGTCAAGTTTCAAGGAGCTAGCACAAACCGTGTTTGATTTAGAATTCCAAACACATCTATCTATGTAGGAGAAAAGAGAGTGAAACCTAAAAATTCAAACTGTTACTGGAAACGAATGCATCAACCTAGAAGAATAAAAATTGGGCAGCCAAGTGGGATTAGTGAACTGATCATTACCACCAAGTATCATCAAGATTTGGTGAAAAAAGGTTTGCTGAGATTTCAGCAAACTAGTAGTTTTTTGGAAGCTTGGCAACCCCTTTCAAACGAAAGTGTTTTTCGCCACTCTGCATGGGGTATTTCAAGAGGAAACAAACCATAGAGATAGAACTTAGAACTACTTCATTTGGTCAAGTTTCAAGGAGCTAGCACAAACCGTGTTTGATTTAGTGTTTCAAACACTTCTATCTATATAGCAGAAAACAGAGTGAAACCTAAAAATTCAAAGTGTTACTGGAAACGAACGCTTGAACCTAGAAGAGTGAAAGTTGGGCTGCCAAGTGGGATTAGTGAACTGATCATTACCACCAAGTATCATCAAGTTTTGGTGAAAAAATGTTTGCTGAGATTTCAGCAAACTAGTAGTTTTTTGGAAGCTTGGCAACCCCATTCAAACGAAAGGGTTTTTCGCCAGTCTCTGCATGGGGTACTTCAAGAGGAAACAAACCATAGAGATAGAACTTAGAACTACTTCATTTGGTCAAGTTTCAAGGAGCTAGCACAAACCGTGTTTGATTTAGAGTTTCAAACACATCTATCTATATAGCAGAAAACAGAGTGAAACCTAAAAATTCAAAGTTTTACTAGAAACGAACGCTTGAACCTAGAAGAGTGAAAGTTGGGCTGCCAAGTGGGATTAGTGAACTGATCATTACCACCAAGTATCATCAAGTTTTGGTGAAAAAATGTTTGCTGAGATTTCAGCAAACTAGTAGTTTTTTGGAAGCTTGGCAACCCCTTTCAAACGAAAGTGTTTTTCGCCAGTCTCTGCATGGGGTACTTCAAGAGGAAACAAACCATAGAGATAGAACTTAGAACTACTTCATTTGGTCAAGTTTCAAGGAGCTAGCACAAACCGTGTTTGATTTAGAGTTTCAAACACATCTATCTATATAGCAGAAAACAGAGTGAAAGCCAAAAATTCAAAGTGTTACTGGAAACGAACGCTTGAAACTAGAAGAGTGAAAGTTGGGCAGCCAAGTGAGATTAGTGAACTGATCATTACTACCACGTATCATCAAGATTTGGTGAAAAAATGTTTGCTGAGATTTCTGCAAACTAGTAGTTTTTTGGAAGCTTGGCAACCCCTTTCAAACGAAAGTGTTTTTCGATAGTCTCTGCATGGGGTACTTCAAGAGGAAACAAACCATAGAGATAGAACTTAGAACTACTTCATTTGGTCAAGTTTCAAGGAGCTAGCACAAACAGTGTTTGATTTAGAATTCCAAACACAGCTATCTATGTAGGAGAAAACAGAGTGAACCCTAAAAATTCAAACACTTACTGGAAACGAATGCTTCGACCTAGAAGAATAAAAATTGGGCAGCCAAGTGGGATTAGTGAACTGATCATTACCACCAAGTATCATCAAGATTTGGTGAAAATAGGTTTTCTGAGATTTCAGCAAACTAGTAGTTTTTTGGAAGCTTGGAAACCCCTTTCAAACGAAAGTGTTTTTCGCCAGTCTCTGCATGGGGTACTTCAAGAGGAAACAAACCATAGAGATAGAACTTAGAACTAC